>NC_135398.1:16495329-16762829 GCF_051989625.1 Stigmatopora argus
GACTGGGTGCTGATACGCAGTATAAAAAAGAAACATTGGAGTGACGCAAAGTGGGAGGGGCCATACCAAGTGTTGCTGACCACGCCAACAGCCATCAAGATAGCTGAGAGGGGAACCTGGATTCACCTTTCACACAGTAAGAAGGTTATCTCAATTGAAACGGTCCAAGAGGAACCCCATAAACAAAGATAAAAAGTCATGGTAAAAACAATTGTTGCCCTCGGGGCAAAGGCATTAATGATTGTGACTCTATTCCTCTCCATAATAGGGCTACTTTCTCCAGTTGGAGAGAAAGGCGGAGGCGTTTCAATTAAAGATACACCTTCTTACGGGAGGGTAAAACGAGCAACAATAACATGGGACATAACATTACCTACTGACTCAAATTTCCAAACATGCATTCGAGATGACACCCCCAGACGATTAAGCACACGAACACTGTTTTGCCTTCCATACAATAGAACTACGGATATCTTCCTTTCATGGAAGAAAATATTTTTAGACTCATGGACATCCCGGTCGCCATACAAGGGATCAACCTATGGTAAAGGATATGTGTGGTACATGACAGCCCTGAGGAGGGGTTGGGGCAACCTTGTTGCAGAAACTGGTCAAGATTGGCGAGCTTGGATGTCGGACGCGTGCGCAAAAGCCATCAGGCCCCTGATAAAATTAACCCAGACGATGGGGGGAATACAAATCAGTATTCAGACTGACAAATTGACTTGTGGAAGAGATCCTTGTCTGACGTTTTTCCTAAGCCCATGGTCAAGGGGGGAAAACCCTTATTACAAATTTTACATTTGTGTTTCAACAGTAATTACCATGCCTATGGAGGCCGTGTTTAGGGCGTCAGAGAAGGAAACAACTGAAAAGGCCGTAGTAAAATTGAAATCTGAAAAAACCACAGATGATGAATTCATTTCTGCAACAGGGATTTCCCAAACGGGCAATAATTGGTTGTTGTTGATGGAAAATGCAGCTAAGGCTATCAATCAAACCTGTATAACATGTATGGGGCCACGCCCCCTCTTACGAGTAGTGCCCGCGCAAATTACCCCTGATTGTGTAAATGAGATAATGACAAAAGAAGATGTAAGCCCAAAATGTATGAAATGGAATAATGTCTACCCAGTTACAACGACAGCGAAGGACAAGCCTAACTTTTCAACACATGTCGCGTTTAATCATTTTACCTGTTTAGTCCTCACAGGGCACGGTCCGGCACTGGGAGCGATAAATGTGACGTGGTGTGCCCACGTCCTAAAACAGACTGCACCCCTGATACCACGTTCTGACCTATGGTGGTGGTGCGGCCAAAACAAATTATACGACTCCTGCAAAAATGCCGCAGGACTTTGTGCCTTGGTCTCACTGTTATTACCAGTGTCTGTTTTTCCATCTACAGTAGAGGAGATACAATTGGCTGCACAGAAATCTGGTATGATGGCGGGCCCCTCGCGACGGCGGCGATCGGCATGGAGAGAGGAGGATCCGACCTACATTGATGCGATTGGCGTCCCCCGGGGAGTCCCAGATGAGTATAAGTTGGTTAATCAGATCGCAGCAGGTTGGGAGTCTATTTTTCTTTTAATTACTCCAAACAAAAATGTTGATCGGATAAATTACCTGCATTACAATGTCCAAAAACTTGGAAATTATACTGAACAGGGATTTGTGGCGATAAAGGAACAACTAGCAGCCACCAGCCTAATGACGTTCCAGAATCGCATAGCAGTGGATATGCTGCTCGCGGAGAAAGGGGGCGTGTGTGCAATGTTCGGAGATGAGTGTTGCACTTACATACCGAACAACACGTCACCCGAGGGGTCCCTCACCGACGCCATTGATGGCCTGCAGACCCTCAACCGCAATATGAAGAAGCATTCTGGAGTCAGTGAATCCGTCTGGCAGCGCTGGTGGCGGGATATGTTTGGATATGTTCGGAATTTGGCTCAATCCGTTGCAGTTTCCGTAGCCCTTTTTGCTACGATTTTGACATTGTGTGGGTGTTGTATTATTCCCTGCTTAAGATCTTTGATAAGCCGACTTATAACCACTGCGATTGCCCCTACAAATTCCAAATTGCATGAATTATATCCCCTACTGAGACGTGCTGACACTAACAGTGAATTCCAGGAGCATGGTAATTACGAGGATGGATTGGACGAAAATGATCTTATTTTCTGTTTTTCAGACCTGCCGAACGAGTAGAGCCTAAGCGGGTAAAATTAAAACAGCCAACGGTGATATCCCTGTTATTTTGAATTTGTCATAAAATGAATAACAAACATATAGTAAAAGGAGGGAATGTTAGAATTATTAGGTAATATTCTATATGTGTTGTAAGCATTTTTCAATAAGTAGTAAAGCTATAAATCAAGTCAAGGGATGGACTCTTTCCTGCGCAGTTCTCTTCTCAAGGGCAAGGGAAAAGAGACGGACACCTTTTCCCAGCAGGACCAAATGAGACTGTTATGTCGGGGCTTCACCAGCAGATTTGAAAATACGGCTTTGTTGACATTATAATACTGCTTTGTTGACATTATAATCCTGCTTGAATGCTTTGTTTTCCTTATAATGAAAATATTATGTACCATTGTTTTGGGGAGATGTCACACCATTTCATTTTGAGACTGTTGTTTTTCCAAACCAGAAGGTGTTATTGTACTGATTACATGAACATGTTTTTCGAATGTCGCGATTAAATACAATGATTCAGTTACTAGAATTTAGAATGCACTGTGGACTAAGACGGTGTCGCATAGCATTTTCCTTGCAAGTGTAACCAGAAATGTTGAGAGATGTTTTTCCTTTTTTAATTAAATATTACTAATAATGATTTAAAAGGTTTGAATCATTATTCTAACAGAAGCCATTAAAAACTAAAAATGCAACGTGGAACAAATTGGGCCCAAAGTAAAAGTCTAAAATATACAGACGCTCCCCTACTTACGAACATTCGACTTACGAACAACGGTACATACGAACATGTCTGCAAATTGCGTTTATGTCGAAAAATGTTCGTAAGTCCGATTTTGTATTTCGCGCCTTTTTCCGAGTAGTGCTTCTTTCCGCCGCTAATACCGACGCCTGGCGCTGTGACAGCTCAGCTCACCCAGCATCCACCTTCCTCTGCCCAGTTCGTTGCAATGCGGAAGTGCGTGAACGTATCTCCAGTGCGCAAAGAACCTTTTTCATTTATATCATTAAATATCTCGTGCATCCCTTATTGAATATGGTTGGTGAAAAGCGAAAGGCTTCTATTGAGGGATGTGCAAGGAAGAGGCAAGCCATTTCATTTGAAATGAGTGGCAATAATAACAAAGCTTGATGCGCGTCAGAAAGTGGTGAGCGTTGCACGTGAATACAACTTGAATCGTTCGACCGTCAGTACCATTTCTAAACATAAAGATCGAGCAGCAGGACCCAAATATTGAACGTTGCACAAAGTTTGCAAATCAATTGAATGATGTCATACAGTGCTACCGCATCATTTATGATGAAAAAAGAAAACTGCAATCGTCATTAGATAGCTTCTTTCGGCCAGTTTCTAGTAAATCTCTCTCTCTAATGTATGTATACAGTACAGTATTCTCTCCATTTTATTAAATGTTTTTTTCAGTACAAACCAGTGTGTGTTACTTATACAAGCCTTAAACATACAAATGCACTTATATAAACCTTCAATATACTTATATAGGCCTTAAACATAAATTATAATACAAAATATAGCACTGAGCAACTTACGAACAAATTCAACTTATGAGCAATCGCTCGGAACCTAACTCGTTCGTAAGTAGGGGAGCGTCTGTACTACAAAGTGAACGGCTTTCGGGCCGGGAAGAATTGGCTCTTGCCACCATCTGGTGGACAAACACGGGTATTACATCTATAACGGCCGCGGGGGAGATATTTCAGCGGCGCAGGGCACATTTTCATATGCTATATATTTTTTAAGACATCAATAAATCTTTTCCTCATAATTTTCCCTCATTTTTATACAAAATTGGGACAGTTTGACCAATTTTAAAGCGTTTAGTTGGTAGTTATGCGAGGACCGTGGAACGAATGAGAGAACTTACATATAAAGTACACCTCGACGTACAAATTTTTCAAGTTACGAAAAAAGTCTTGGAACCAATTAATTTCGTAAGTAGAGGTACGACTGAATATTTTGATTAATTCCTCACAGTGGTGTACCGAGGAATTTTGCGCCCCAGAGCAAGTTCTAGACGGTGCGTCCCCTCAATGTCAGAAATCAATTATAAAAGTGTCACATTATGTTGGGATTTTGTTGAAGGTGTGTGTGCGTGTTTTCCTTGCGTGTGCTGTCTGGGTGATGTGTGTAAACACCACTTAACAGATGACAATTGTTACACACTGAAACAAACAACTCCTTGATGAATGACTGTCAAGACAAGAATCAGGAATTTTGGTGTACTATTCCTATACCTATCTTGCTACGGTGCAGGGTTGAAGGGTCCATGGGTAGAATATGAACTGATCCAACAAGACTGAACAGTACTTATTGAAAAAAAGTTAATTTAATGAGGAATCCAAATTTGCTCAACATCAAGTGGTTAGTCAAGAGCTGTAGGACTTTTCCAACTAAAGACAATTAATAGGATGCTGGGATTAATAGTACACATACAGTGAACATAAACTCCATTAGTGTTTCCCAACCACTGTGCCGCGGCACACTGATGTGCCGTGAACAATGGTCAGGTGTGCCGCGGGAAATTGCAAGAAGTCATAAAATTTTATATTCAGAGAGAAAATTTTATATGAATATAACGAGATTAAAATTGAACTATTACAAGATAAAAATCAAAATATGATGAACGTTGTGAAACAGTCATTTTGTTGCTTATTTTTCTCTAACATGTACCGGAAGTTGTTTGGTTTCTAGAGCATCAACTTTTGGCTTTGGAGAAAAGTGATAAAAGTATGCGATCAAAAACATTACATTACTTATTTTTGCATCACTGGAACCGGAAGTTGTTCAAGATCCGCAGACAGCTGGACCAGCTTGGGGTGCCACTGTACGCCGTGGTTAAGGAGAATGTGGGCGATGAGGTCCAGAACTTCCAGCCGTTCTTTGACTGATGTGCTGTGAACAATGGTCAGGTGTGCCGCGGGAAATTGCAAGAAGTCATAAAATTTTATATTCAGAGAGAAAATTTTATATGAATATAACGAGATTAAAATTGAACTATTACAAGATTAAAATCAAAATATGATGAACGTTGTGAAACAGTCATTTTGTTGCTTATTTTTCTCTAACATGTACCGGAAGTTGTTTGGTTTCTAGAGCATCAACTTTTGGCTTTGGAGAAAAGTGATCAAAGTATGCGATCAAAAACATTACATTACTTATTTTTGCATCACTGGAACCGGAAGTTGTTCAAGATCCGCAGACATCAACTTTTGGTGACATTAGGTCAGTGTGCAAAATTTGATTTTGGAATAATTTTGGAGGTTTATGTGATTCCTGCTGATAAAACTTTGATTAGAATGACTATTGTTAATATAGGCGACATAGTTTTAAATTAAGATTTTCAGATGCCGGTGTCCCTCGAGATTTTTTCAATGCAATAAGTGTACCGTAGCTCAAAAAAGGTTGCGAAACACTGCTTTAATAATAGACAAAAATACATGTTATACAGTAAACATAATATAACAGTGAGAAAATAAGTAGCTGGCAAAACAAATTAAATTCTGACCATGCTCTAATTTTTTATTTTTTATTTTTTTTAGATTAGAACTTTATTTCATCCCGTATTCAGGAAATTTCCTTGGTTGCATTAGCAAGACAGACACACAAGACATTGTAGACCTAGGTTAAAAAAAACTGGAGCCACACACAGGAAGTCCACAAGGTGGGGACGTTCTCCAGACTGAGGTTAAATATGCAGAATCACTCTTTCAAGCTGATCCGCACACTCCCTCAGTAGTCTGGAGGTTTTAAAGGTCATCTTCCTTGCCTAGATCCTCCTGAGCTGTCCTATCAACTGATCAGCAGGAGCGGAGAGGCCGGTGGGGGGACTCAAAGCACACAAACAGCCCAGCAAGCACCGGCAGCTCCTCCATCTGACCGGGGAGAGATCTCACACTCCCATAACAATGATGGAATGCTCTGTCTGGAGCTTTGCCTCTTCTATCATCCACTGCTCACAGCTGATCCCGCGGAGGCACGGCTGAACGGGTCCAAAGAGGTCTAGGACTAGCACAAGAAACCAAGCCACGCGATGGGTGGGGTCGAGTCACAAAGGTCGCTACCGCTAATCTACCGCTACCGGCTGCCACTTGAGCGGCGCCATCTTGGTTTCAGTAGCAAGAACGGATACAGACACAAGAAAAAGACATTGTAGAGTTGGATAAAACTGGAACCACACAGGAAGACTTCCACAAGGTGGGGAACTTCTGCAGACTAAGACCGAGGTTGAAAGTATGCAGAGTCACTCTTCCAAGCTTATCCGCACAGACCCTCAGTAGTCTGGAGCTGAAGAATCAACAGTAACAGTGTACAACACCCTCAACTCAATTTCCGGTCTGGTAAGCGCCGACAGCTCTTCCATCTTATCGGGGAAGGATTTCACTTTCCCCATAATAATAGATGGAATGATTGGTCTGAAGCGTCGCTTCTTCTCACGGCACTTTTGTCCAGCTCCGGATTTCCAGCGGCATCGAGGTGTCGCTCTTTCTGCTGCATATTGTTCCCAGCTAATCCCATGCGTATGACAGAGGAGGGATGGCTGAATGGTTCCAAAAAAGAAGTGGCAGAAAGAAGCCAAGCTAACAGAACAGAGAAAGTTGCGAAAACATTAAAGTAAAAAGTATAAAGTACAAAGTAAAGTAAAAAGGAATGTATTAAGAAATATTGAAATGTAATAAAAAAAAGATAGGAAGGCTCTGAAACGCGAAAAACAAATAAGAGTGGATAGAGCTACTGCCACCGGCTGCCGCATGACGGCGCCATATTGAAAAAAAATATTGCCAATAATTTCACGTATATAAAAGAAATACATGTAGCTAAAGAGGTGGCAGCCCGGTGATTAAGTGGTTAGGGCGTCGCCCTCACAGTTCTGGGAATCCTGGGTTCAACTCCATGTCAGTCCACCTGTGTGGAGTTTGCATGTACTCCCAGGGCCTGTGTGGGTTTTCTCCACGTACTCTGGTTTGCTCCCAATTTCCCAAAAATGCATGGTAGTCTGATTGGACACTCTAAATTGCCCCTAGGTATGAGTGTCAGTGTGAATGGTTGTCCCTCTCCTAGTTCCCTGTGAAGTGAGCTAGGAGAGGCTCCAGCACCCCCTGCGACCCTCGTCAGGATAAGCAGTTCAGAAAATGAATGAATATAGCTAATTGGGATTAGTGAAAAAGGGGGTTGTGTATATAAAAGCAATTGATAAAATAAGATTTTAGTTTGATGAGGTGTCTAAATTTGTGTCGGCGGTGAAGGGAAGGAAGTATTCCTTGGCAAACTCGAAGACATCATCTGGTTTCTTGAGTAGCAAGAATTGCAGGAAGTCAGATATGAGCGCACGGATCTCTGGGTTTGCTTTTAAATAGGAAGCATGATCAGCCTTCAGGTCTTCCTGCAACAATGCCAGAAACATACAGTTAGTTTGGAAAAATTAGCAAGGCAACCAGAGACTTTATTTAAGTTTTATTCTCGTTGTGCAATCGATTCTCATACAAAGTCGATGTAATTAGTAAGTCATTGAAAGGCAGAAGGTGGGAACATATGTCCCAACATTATGTTGGGATCTTGTACGTGGAAATACCCAACAAGTGCACTTTTTGCTCATATTAATTACCATGACCCATGGATAAAGGAAGTTAGACGCCATTGGTGGCAAGATTGGTGATTTTTTTAGTGATCGACCCACTTAAAATCGAATTTTATTTATCCAATCAGCCCTAATCGATTAGCCAACTGATGACTCAGTGCACCTGAAGTCATTATTGTTGTATTAAAGGCACTATTTAAGATCAAACTACAATTAGCTTGAGCTTTATACTTGAGTAGTGTCCTGATAGAACCATTACTTGAGTTGCAAATTAATTCTTACCTTTCTGTCCATGAATTTAGAACGCATCTGTATGTCTTCTTCCCAAACCAGAGGGATTTTTTCATAAGCTGAGAAAACAAACTATGAGTGAGACCAGCACATATAATATGAAGCCAATTTATACTATATACAGTAGTGATGGGTCCAGATGCGCCGGTGCGTGAGTCGAGCTCCCTCGCCAGACCGTGTCGGTGCGCGTACCGCTTTAAGAAAGTCACGTGACCAGTGACGGAACTGTCTCTACACGGCAGTCGCGCGCCAAACTATGTTTATAAAGAAGCGCATCTGTCAACTGCATGGAGGTACAAAACAAGCATCGAGTTATTGACTTGTTCATTGCTAGGCGAATATTGGGGTCAAAGATGGAGGACCTCCATGGAAAACGTAATTTTTTTATAAGCGGACGAGTTCCTATGCACAGCGCCTTTTCTGTGCCTTGCGAACGATTTTCTCCAAAGTGGGAGAAATTGTGACAAAGAAACGATGACATATTACAAAACCCTGGAGAAACTCATTCTTTGAATAAAAATCTTTAAACGAATCCATTGTTATTGTTATTCACAGCACTTACACTTTTTGACATCATGACAGATGTTCACTTAATTTATCAACTGACTCAAATATCAAAGAGCATTTTTAATTACATTACATATAAGGAACAAGAAAATGTGAATGCAAAGACGTAACTGATCGTATTGGATACAATTGGTCATCAAATCAGCGTCAGTTGAGTCTGTCAACTACCGTATTTACTTGCATATAAGCCGCACCCTTGCCTAAAAATTGTTGAATTTTACAATTTCTCACGAATAAGCCGCCCCCTGATTCACAATTTTCACCTCCATATTCATGGTTTCAACTGCAGAGCTGCCAACCTCCATCGACCCCATTTCAGGAGTACCCTTGTTCCATTTTCGGGGTGAATGCGATTCATGCAAAACCGGTATAAAATGCTCAAAAAAATAAGTGTGGGACAATTTAAATTAAACTGTTATTATCATGTTTTTACATTAATTGAAATATTGTGTTTTTGCAAACTATGTATTGAAAAAGTACAGCATAACGGAAATAAGTTTATCTTCGTGTTCCGGTCCTTCTACGTGCATTTTACAGTCAGTAATTCCACCCTGTGTCACGCTGAAGTCGCACATGCATGTTGTTGCGGGGAGTTGCTGCAGTCTTACCCAGCTGACACCCTATAGTGGTGGCCAGTCAGCCGTAGGGCACACAGAGGTACAAACGACCATATGCACTCACAATGATACAGCCACCAGCAGGAATTGAGCCCACGCCTGCCTGCACCGAAATCAGGCGAGTGAACCTCTACACCACGAGGCGCTCATGCATGTTGTGCAATGTGCAGATGTCAGTCGTTTTGAAGACGGCGTCAACATGGGATATTTCATCAAATAAGAAGCAATACAGTTCTGCGAGTGTCTGGATTTCGCAAAAGGTTCATCTAAATTGCGATCCATTTTGCACTTATTCCCAGGAGGTATACTGAATTGAAAGCTTCATTGTCATTGACTCACCAGTGCTGTGCAGCATCCTTAATAATACTTCCCTTCCAAAAAAACAAAAATGAAAATATTAAAGCGATCGTGGCCTACCTATGCAATTGATTCCGAATTGATTGCCACGCTGAAGTCGCACAAGGCGAATCATTTGTCAGAAATTTTAACTCGGATGATTCACAATGCACTCGTGTTACCGAATTCTTTCGGTTTACAGTGCAATTGAATCAAGATGGGGGAAGCTGCAGCGATGGTGTAAATTTTGAGGCATTTAAATTGGAAATTTGGTACTTTTTTGAAGTGGCTGCTTAAAAAAAAAGTGACAATTTCTTTGGATTTCCGGACTTTAGGGAGGCTGTCCGCGGTACCAGATTTTGCGTTGCATTTCCATGTAAACCCCGGAAATTCCGGAGTAGTTGGCACCTCTGCAATAGGGAGTACAAATGTGTTACTTTGAAGGGAAAATCTTAAGAAAAATCATCGCGTGCGGTATTTCTGAGATGCTGTATGAGTCAAAAGCACATTATTAGGGTCAATATCATAAGTTATTATGCCTGTCTTTGTAGATGCAAAATATCAAATTATTCAATTTGAAAAAATGAATAAGTCTATCCTGATGAGAACCTGGTGCTTTTTAATCACAGAAATTACAATTTTCTTACCAGAGGTTTAAGATGTTGTGGCAGCCATATTGCATCTAATGTCAAAATATCTCAATTCTGTGTTGGTTCATGTTACTGCAATAGTTGTCATTTTAAAACAAGAAATAAAATGAAAAAAATCAAAGTGGAATTTTGTTTTATTTCAAAATCAAGGCTACTCGCGTCTCGTCAGTCAGAGCACGTTTAAATAGGTAAGACAGCGGCGCCCTACTTAAGAAGGCAGCCCTAGGTAAGATGGCAACTAGGTAAGATGGCAATGCCCTGAGCAAGCAGTGACAGGCACAAGTGAGTTTTTTCATGTTTTATGCAAGATATAATTTTTTCTTGAATTTCATTCATAGACGTCAAAATAAATTTTGTTTAGCGTTTTATCTGTTTATCTTTTCTCTATTTTGAAATAAATGACTGTATCGGCTGCTTTGTCTAGCGGCATGGCGCTATAGTGTTATGGCGTTGTCACCTTGCAGTTTCGTGCATGTTGTCTTTTAATGCGCATATAAGCCGTAGCCTTGATTCAGTCATTTTCACAATTCACAAAAGCGACTTATATGCGAGTAAATACAGTATGTTTCCTGCAGTTTTTTTACGGCCACCAGGTATCAGTATTCAGCAACGCAGTGTGTCACTGTGTTGAAACGATACGTGATGCCTCACAAACCCATCACTACTATACAGAGAGTCCAGAATTATTAGGCAAATTAGTATTTTGACCACATTATTCTCTTTATTCACCTTGTCTTACTCCAAGCCTTATAGCAGAGGTCTCCAAATCGGTCGTCGAGGGCCGCTTTGGGTGCAGGTTTTTGTTTCAACCGATCCAACACAAACAGTTTAACCAATGAGGTTTCTGATGAAAAAAGAAGTACTTGACGGCAATCCACTGATTGCACTTCTAGGATACCAGATTGGTGGAAAGGTTTCCTCTTACAGGTTGGAACTAAAACTCGGACCCACTGCGGCCCTTTCTGGAATAGTTTGGGGACCACTGCTGTATAGGCGTAAAAGCCCACTACCAATTAAGCATGTCAGATAATGTGCTCTGTAATGAGGTGTGTGGTCTAATGACATTAACACCCTATATCAACTGTGCATAATTATTAGGTAAGTTCCTTTCCTTTGCCAAAATGGGTCAGGAGAGGGACTTGAAAGAATCAAAAAAGTGAAAAAATAATAGAGATATCTTGCAGAGGGACTCCTAAAATTGCCAAGCTTCTGAAGCATGATCATCGAAGAACCAAGCGTTTCATTCAAAATATTCAACAGGAAGAAGCATGTGGAAAAACCAAGGTGCAAAATAACTGCCCACGAACGGAGAAAACTCAAGCGTGCAGCTGCCAAGATGCTGCACCAGTTTTGCCAGAATCTGCAACATCACTGGATTGCCCAGAAGTACAAGTTGTGCATTAATCAAAGACATGGCCAAGGTAACAAAGGCTGAAACACGACCACCGCTGAACAAGACACACAAGCTGAAATGTCAAGACTGGGCGAAGAAATATATCTTAAGACTGGTTCTATGGTTTTATGGACTGATTAAATCAGAGTGAGTCTTAATGGGCCAGATGGATGGCCTCGTGGCTGGATCGGTAAAGGGCAGAGAGGTCCAGTCTGATTCAGGCGCCAGCAAGGTGGAGGTGGGGTACTGGTATGTGCTGGTATCATTAAAGATGATGTTGTGGGGCCTTTTCGAGTTGAGGATGGAGTCAAGGTCAACACCGAGTCCTACTGCCAGTTTCTGAAAGACATCTGCTAGCAGTGGTACAGGAAGAAGTCTGAATCATTTAAGCAAGACAATGTGTTTCATGCAGGACAATGCTCCAGCACACGCATCCAAGCACTCCACAGTGTGGCTGGCAAGAAAGTCCCTAAAAGAAGAAAAACTAATGACATGGCCTCCCTGTTCACCTAATCTGAACCCCATTGGAAACCGGTGTTCATTCATCAAATGTCAGATTTAAAATGAGGGAAAACAGTAAACCTCTCTGAGCAATGTCTGGGAGACTGTGGTTGCAGCTGCACGTAATGTTGATTGTGACCAGATGAAAACATTGACAAAATCCATGGATGGCAGGCTTTTGAGTGTCCTTGCAGAGAGGTGTCTATATTAATGACTGATTTGTTTTTGAATGTCGGAAATGTATATTTGTGAAAGTTGAGCTGTTATATTGGTTTCCCTGTTGAAAATAAATAAATGAAATGGGTATATATTTGTTTTTTTTTTAAGTTGCCTAATAATTATCCCCAGTAATAGTCACCTGCACACACACATCCTACATGTATAGCTAAAACTAAAAAAGCCACACTCCAACTCTGAAAAGTATGCAGGTTTCATATTAACATCTCCTGGGTTCATTAAGAACATGGTTGTTCAATACTAAAATTAGTCCCCAAAATACAACTTGCCTAATAATTCTGCACACCCTGAAATTAGAATACACTACCTTCTTCTTTCTGTGATGGGAGTTGGAACAACCTCATTGTAAATGGAGATCCCACCTGCAATCTGCTAGCAAGATGCCTAAGGAAACAATTATTTACACTATATAATCTGTGACATTACATGTTTTGTTTGTTTTGTTTTTGGAAGGACACAGTCACAAAATCAAGACCTGGTTGTGAATCAAATCTTTTTCACATATGGTTGAACATTCATTCATTCATTTTCTGAACCGCTTTATCATCACTAGGGTTGCGGGGTGCTAGAGCCTCTCCCAGCTCACTTCGGGCCGTAGGCGGGGGACACCCTGAAATGGTGGCCAGCCAATCACAGGGAACAAGGAGAGGGACAACCATTCACACTCACACTCATACCCAGGGGCAATTTAGAGTGTCCAATCAGACTACCATGCATTTTTGGGAAATTGGGAGCGAACCGGAGTACCTGGAGAAAACCCACACAGGCCCTGGGAGTACATGCAAACTCCACACAGTTGGACCGACATGGATTCGAACCCAGGATCCCAGAACTGTGAGGGTTACGCCCTAACCTGTCACCCACCGGGCCGCCACCTCTTAAGCTACATTTATTTCTTTTATATACGTGAAATTAGCCACGGTCAGAATTTAAATTTTTTGGGCCAGCTACGTATTTTTCTTATTCTTATATGCACACAGGTGGACCGACCTGGATTTGAACCCAGGACCCCAGAGCTCTGAGGCCGACGTGCTAGCCACTCAAGCCACCGGGCCGCCCTATGGTTGAACAATACCTATTAATAAAGACGAATTCAGAACGCGATATAGTCTTGTAACGCTGTAGTTAGCTCAATTTATAGCATTGGGTGATCAGGTTCATTCACTGTATATATTTATTTATGCAAGAAACATTCTTTCAACTATTTGTTAGCAAAATTATTTTGGTGAACTGAAAGAAGGGATTTGTGATTTTTCTTTCTGCTTTGTTGAAATTACCCATTTATTGGATAATACTGTTGTAATAACTGTTCAAATTGGGTGGACAAAAGACATTTGGATATAATCCTTTTCCCCCTACTTAATACATTTCCTGGGTATTGGATCGAGTATCAGAAGATTCTCAAGATCACATGTAAAAATATGTGATCTAGACATCCCGAGTAGTTGGTCACCGTGTGTGCCTGATGGACTTCCTATTTTCTGCTGTTTTTGTGCATTTTTCCTGCATTCTACGCCGTTAATTTTAAACATAATACAAGCGGTGTGAAGAACACGCTGTAAAAGACAGGATTACATTTCCACATTTAGTGCTCCTGTGCCCGAGGGACCACACAACCCCAAAAAGCAGCGCACTATATTAAATAGAACACAGTGTAGGTCATGACCGGCAACATCAATCTTAGTTACGGTTCAGCAACTACCATGACCCCTATCCCTCGCACCCAGGCAGAACACATAAATAACTACATAACCAACACCTGAGTCAGTCATGCCTGACAACCTCATCACACAACACAAAGTCTCTTTAACATTCCAGTAGCCGTTGCTAGCAAACAGCCCTCCTTGTAACCCCAAGAGACATAACCGGAGGTGGATCAGGCTGAACTGGCTGAACCTCTCTGTCACCCGCTTGCACTAGGGGCTGATGGAGGGAATAACCACCAAAAGTCTTGCACCAGGCATGTGTACCGAATTGAACAGGGGTCCCCAACCACCGGTCCTCAAACCCAGGACTCTAAGTTTCTCACTTGGTCACCGTGGAGCTCAATAGGAACAAAACAAGTGAACACTTCTGTCACCAGCTTCTTCGGTGGTGGTGGCACTCTGATGCAGCACCATATACGTCTCTGGCCACTTTGTGCTTTTTTGCTCGTCTTGAACTGAGGTGCTCCCTTATCTTGGCATGGCATGTGAGAGGCCAGAAAAGGCACCGAATTCGACGGCATTGGACATTGCAGAACCAGCATGCAATTGTGTTCCATGCTTATCTTTGGCCTCTGCAAAATCTACTAGGAGTGAATGTCTCAGCTCAGAACCCCGCTTTATCACACCGACTGAACTGAACTTTGGACTGAATGAACTATGCACTTGACTGACTTGATTTTCAACCCCTCTGTGATCCATCACCCCACCCCCACTGAGAGGCTATACGGATGTGCTGCACACCATAGTCGCTGCGACTCCCCACATTCTCAATACGGAAACCTTGTCTAACCTTGTTCATGCCTTATATGGTACCAGCGTCTCTATTTGTGGTGTCTAGTACTGCTTTCAATATGGGTTGTTTTTGCGTCATTCCTCTTCCTTTGAAGGGGAGGACAAGGCCGTGTTTTTGAGCACTCCTTCCCATTGTCTTCATTTCACACTGTTTCCGAAGCGCCTTCAATGGTGAGTCGGCAGGCAGCCTGCCCTGTAACCCCGCACCACCAATGTTATAACGGTCTAGTCGGGCTGTACCTGTAAGGCATCTTTCGTTGTACTTGTACAATGACAATAAAAAAAATAAAAAAATGTTTTTTCAAGATGGCGCCGAATTTTGTGTTTTACAGCCTTTCTATCTTTATTAATTACATTTTTATATTTCTTAATACATTCCTTTGTACTTCATACTTTTTACTTTAATGTTTTTACAACTTTTTTGTTCTATTAGCTTAGTTTCTTTCTGCTAGTTTTTTTCTGGAACCATTCAGCCATGCCTCCGCTGTCATACACATGGGATCAGCTGTGAACAATTCGCAGCAGAAAGAGCAACACCTCGATGCCGCTGGAAACCCAGAGCTGGACAAAAGTGCCGGGTGAAGAATTGATGCTTCAGACCAATAATTCCATCTATTATTATGGGGAAATTGAGATCTCTCCCCGATAAGAAAGAAGAGCTGTCGGCGCTTACCAGACCGGAAAGGGAGTATTGGGAGTGTTGTACTGCTACTATTGATTCTTCAGCTCCAGACTACTGAGGGAGTGTGCGGATAAGCTTGGAAGAGTGATTCTGCATATTTTCAACCTCACTCTCAGCCTGCAGTATGTCCCCACCTTGTGGAAGACTTCCTGTGTGTGGTTTCAGTTTTATCTAGCTCTACAATGTCTTTTTCTTGTGTCTATATCTTTTTTTGCTACTGCAACTCAAGTGGCAGCCGGTAGCGGTAGCGACCTTTGTGACTCGACCCCCACCGCGTGGCTTGGTTTCTTGTGCCAGTGCTAGACCTCTTTGGAGCCGTTCAGCCGTGCCCAAGTGGCAGCCGGTAACGGTAGCTCCGTCCACTCTTGCTCGTTTTGTGTTTTACTGCTTTTCTATCTTTTTAAATTGTATTTTAATATTTTTTTAATGCTTTCCCTTATACTTTGCTTTGTACTTTGTGCTTTTTGCTTTGTTGTTTTGCGACCTTTGCGACTCGACTCCACCCGTCGCGTGGCTTGCTTTCTTTGTGCTAGTCCTAGACGTCTTTGGAGCTGTCATGCACCCGGGATCAGCTGTGAGCAGTGGACAATAGTGCCGGGAGAAGAGGCGACGCTCCAGACAGAACATTCCATCATTGTTATGGGATCGTGAGATTTCTCCCCGGTCAGATGGAGGAGCTGTCGGTGCTTGCCGGGCTGCAACTGTGAGTTGTGTGCTTTGAAGCCCCCCACCGGCCTCTCTGCTGCTGCTGATCGGGTGATAGGACATCTTAAGAGGATCCAGACAAGGAAGATGCTTGGCAGTACTGGAGTCCAAGAATTTGGTTATGACAGGTGGTTGGTGCTGGTCCAGCAGCATTAGACCAACAGAACCTTCAGCAACCCTGCCCTCTTCAACATAGAGTGCAGGTGGCTGTGGTACTTGGCCACGGCTCGCTGCTGCCATCAAGACCCGACGCAAGGGACGATCTGGCACCAGACAAGGAGAGCCCATGTCGAGCTGTCAAATGCCTCGGGACTTAATTTTCACACTTGCTGCCCTATAAACACACAACCCAAGTAACACTTTATACATACTCAGAACAAAATGACTGTAAACACCACACTTGTCAACGGTTGAAAAACTACTGTCACTTCCCTAGTGTCAGAGCCAGGCTGCTGGGCACTTGATGTGTCTCCGCCAGGGCGTCCAAAGCGTGGCTGAGTATTCCGTTAAGTCTGCATCCTCGCCGCTGAGAGCGATTTCAACGACAGCGCCCTCCAGGAAGTATTTATGGGGGGGCTAAGCATGCTATGGCTCTAAAACATCTCCAAGCCCGAGCGGGAGGCACAAGATCTCTGACGCACTAGCAGCAGGTTTCATCCGCTCATCCTCCTCCCTGATCGGGGCAGGATTCTGCTTTGTGGAAAAGGACGGCTCACAACTCCCCTGCGTCAACTAACAAGGCCTAACCAAAATTACCATCAAGAACAGGTCCCCCTTTCCTCTCATCGACTTGGTTTTTACCCCGCTTCATAGTGCCAGCATTTTTACTAAGTTGGACCTCCGCAATGCCTACCATCTTGTCCGCATTTGGGAGGGGGATGAATGGAATACGGCTTTCACCACGTCCCTGGGCCATTTCGAGTACCTGGTGATGCGTTTCGGCCTATGCAATGCACCAGCGGTGTTCCAGTACCTCATGAATGATGTCCTCCGAGATATGTTGGACCAGTTTGTATTCGTTTATCTGGACATTTTAATTTCTTCACGCAGTCATATGAAGCACAAACAGCACGTGTGCCAGGTGTTGCAACGCCTCCTGGAGAACCGCCTTTACGTTAAGGCCCAAAAGTGTGAATTTCATGTCCAGCAGACCACCTTTCTTTAGTTTGTTGTGGCCGACGGAGAGGTGCGGATGGATCCTACGAAGATGCCAGCTGTCGCTCAGTGGCCCAGACCTAAGGGAAGGAAGGAGTTACAGCGCTTTTTGGCAGTGGTGGACCGTCAGGGCCTGCAAGTCCTTCTCTGCTGGCCTAAAAAATATCTGAATCACAGACTGATGTTAATTATGTTTTGTCCATGAATGAATCAATGAAATAATTCCAAATTGTCTGTCAGCTTCCTTTCATTGCTTTTCCCCTGGTTGCCCTGCTTCCAGATGTGTTTTCATATTTAAGCATCTAACCAATCGAATTTCAGCCATTATTTGTTGCCAGGGTCAAAAATCTACTTGGAGGCCTTCACAATCAGTTCTGCAGCCCCCTGCAATAGGCGTCAATAAAATTGTTGCTTTAACCAATCAGATTTCGAGTTGGTTGACCAAGGCCTTCTCACAGGCGTAGGGACATCGCTTTCACAAACTATGATGGGCTAGTGATAGAGTGGACTAGCCAGAGCTACCAAACTTTATCTGGAGCGAGTCTGCGGTTCACTAGAAGGCATTTGGATGATCCAGAAGAGGACTGGGAGAAGGTGTTATGGTCAGATGAAACCAAAATAGAACTCTTTGGTAGAAACACAGGTTCTCGTGTTTGGAGGAAAAAGAATACTGAATTGCATCCAAAGAACACCATACCCACTGTGAAGCATGACGGTGGGAACATCTTGCTTTGGGGCTGTTTTTCTGCAAAGGGACCAGGACGACTGATCTGTATAAAGGAAAGAATGAATGGGGACATGTATCGAGAGATTTTGAGTGAAAATCTCCTTCCATAGAAAACTTGTGGAGGGAGTTGAAAGTCCGTGTTGCCCAAAGACAGCCCCAAAACATCACTGCTCTAGAGCATGAAGGAATGGGCCAAAATACCTGCAACAGTGTGTGTAAAGCTTGTGAAGAGTTACAGAAAACGTTTGGCGTTATTGCCAACAAAGGGTACATAACAAAGTATTGAGATGAACTTTTGGTATTGACCTAATACTTATTTTCCACCATGATTTGCAAATAAATTCTTCAAAAATCAAACAATGTGATTTTCTGTTCCCCCCACATTCTGTCTCTCATGGTTGAAGTTTACCCAAGTTGACATTTACAGGCCTCTCTAATCTTTTCAAGTAGGATAACTTGTGGTTGACTAAATAATTATTTGCGTGCATCATTGTTATGTACACTTTGTTGGCAATAACGGAGGCCATACGTTTTCTATTTTGGGGCTGTCGTTGGGCAACACAGACTTTCAACTCCCTCCACAGATTTTCTATGGGGTTGAGATCTGGAGACTGGCTAGGCCACTCCAGGACCTTGAAATGCTTCTTACGAAGCCACTCCTTTGTTGCCCTGGCTGTTTGAGATCATTGTCATGCTGAAAGACCCAGCCACGTCTCATCTTCAATGTCCTTGCTGATGGAAGGAGATTTTCACTCAAAATCTCTCGATATATGGGCCCATTCATTCTTTCCTTTAGACAGATCAGTCGTCCTGGTCCTGTTGCAGAAAAACAGCGCCCAAGCATGATGTTTCCACTCCCATGCTTCACAGTGGGTTTGGTGTTCTTCTTCTGGGGACATGTCTGGCAGTGCAGGATTTGAGTCCCTGGCGGCGCATTGTGTTACTGATAGTACCCTTTGTTACTGTGGTCCCAGCTCTCTGTAGGTCATTCACTAGGTCCCCCATGTGGTTATGGGATTTTTGCTCACCGTTCTTGTTATCATTTTGACGCCACGGGGTGAGATCTTGCATGGAGCCCCAGATCGAGGGAGATAATCAGTGGTCTTGTATGCCTTCCATTTTCTAATAATTGCTCCCACAGTTGATTTCTTTACACCATGCGTTTAACCTATTGCAGATTCAGTCTTCCCAGCCTGGTGCAGGTCTACAATGTTGTCTCTGGTGTCCTTGGACAGCTCTTTGGTCTTGACCATAGTGGAGTTTGGAGTGTGAGAGACTGAGGTTGTGGACAGGTGACTCTTATACCGATAATGAGTTAAACAGATGCTATTAATACAGGTAACGAGTGGAGACCTCGTTAGACCTCGTTAGAAGAAATTAGACCTCTTTGACAGCCAGAAATCTTGCTTGTTTGTAGGTGACCAAATACTTATTTTCCACTATACTCTAATTTGGAAATAAATTATTTAAAAATCAAACGATGTGATTTTCTGTTTTTTTTCTCCACTCTTTTTCTGATGGTTGAGGTTTACCCATGTTGACAATTACAGGCCTCTCTAATCTTTTCAAGTAGGAGAACTTGCACAATTGGTGGTTGACTAAATACTTATTTGCCCCACTGTATATATATACCAGTGGCGGGCCGTCAGGGCCGCCAAGGCCTTCTCTGCTGGCCTAAGAAATATCTGAATCATATTATATTTTGTCTATCAATACGTACTTATTATTCCAAATGGTCTGTTAGCTTCCTTTCATTGCTTTTCCCCCTGGTTGCACTGCTTCCAGATGTGTGTTTTCATATTGAAGCATTTAACCAATCACATTTCAGCCATTATTTGTTGCCAGATCAGATCTGCCTCAAAGCCTGCATAATCAGTTCTTGCGGGCTCTGCTGCATTAAACTAGACTGTTGCTTTTAACCAATCAGATTTCGAGTTGGCAACCCCACAATGATTTTTCATAGGCGTTAGCATTTTGCTGGCTGGCACATGTCATTGCTTTCACAAACTATGATTGGCTAGTAGGCGGGCCAAAGCAGTACCGAGGCAGCCGAGATCGCAAACTCCACCCACTATGGCCGACAGAAGCAAACACAAATAGATTCTGTTTGCTCACAAAGCTATTTTCTAGACGGACTTTTTCAGGAAAAAAATGGACATCATTAAGAAAGGGCGGTCAACTCCGAAGCTAGCAAGCCTGTTACAGCCGGGAAAATGGTGTGTGAGGCACTTTCAGCGTGCTAACTTAGCTCCACAAGCAAATAGTATATTGTTGTGTTGATTTAATGCCATTTTCAAAACGGACTATGCCGGAAATATGACAGGACAGGCTCGACTTTCATCATTAGCTTCGATGGCGATAGGAAAGAAGGAAGAAAGAAAGGAGGATGGATATTGTGTAAAAAGGATTTTTGGTGAGTAAAATTACAAATATGGCTATATTCCTAAATAATATTTCAGTTGTGGGCCAAGTTCTGATATCTGAAAATCCAGTGTTTGTATTTAAGTTACAGTGTTTGTATTTAATCACAAAATGCTGCTAGGAAGTGGATTTTACCCCAGTTTAATTTTGGGCGTTTCACCATTTACTTCGATCGCTGTCTTTTCCCGGGAAAAATCACCCCCCTGGCCTGGTTGTAATGTCTCAAAAGCTCCAGTATTTGTATTCAATCAATAAATGATGCTAGGAAGTGGATTTTACCTAATTTTAGTATTTTAGTGCATTTTTTGTCATTTCACGTATGGACGTATCGACGTTCATCGCTGTCTTTTTACCGGGGAAATGATACTCCGGGCCCGGTTCTGATGTCTAAAAAGCTCCAGTATTTGTATTTAATCAATAAATGCTGTTTTTGGCTGGATTTTACCCCATTTTCGGGCAATGTTTGCACGTACGCCATTGACGTTCATCGCTGTCTTTTCCCGGGAAAATCACCCCCTGGCCTGGTTTTAATGTCTGAAAAGCTCCAGTATTTGTATTTAATCATGAAATGCTGCTAGGAAGTGGATTTTACCCCATTTTTGTGCATTAATTTATTGATTATTTCTTATGTGTCGTAGCTGTAGCTGCAGTAGAGGTTTTATAGCCATAAGATAGTTTTTGAGGGTTGGATTGATACGTTGAAGGCGCTACCAGAAAATGCACCGCCCGCCACTGATATATACATATATACATATACATATATATATATATATATATATATATATATATATATATATATATATATATATATATATATATATATATATATATATATATAAATATCATATAGACATCCAAGATGGCGCCGTTCACGCGGGAGCCAGTGGGCGTAGCTCCATACACTCTTATGTTTTTCGTGTTTTACAGCCCTTCTATCTTTTTTTAAATTACATTTTAATATTTCTTAATACATCCCTTTTTACTTTACTCTGCACTTTATTCTTTTTACTTTAATGTTTTTACAACTTTGCTTGTTCTGTTAGCCTGGCTTCTTTCGGCTACTTCTTTTTTTGGAACCATTCATGCCTACGCTGTCACACACATGGGACTAGCTGTTACTATACGAAGCAGAAGGAGTAACACCTCGGTGCCGCCGGGGTTTCGGAGCTGGACAAAAGTGCCGGGAGGAGAGGCAACGCTTCTGACCAACCATTCCATCGTGGGATAAGATGGAAGAGCTGTCGGCGCTTACCAGCAACGGAGTCGAGGAGTTCTGTCCTCCTGCTGTTTTCTTCAGGTCCAGACTGGAGGAACTGTGCGGATAAGTTTGGAAGAGTGACTCTGCATATTCTCTACCTCGGTCACAGTCTGCAGAAGTTCCCCATCTCGTGGAAGACTTCCTGTGTGTGGTTCCAGTTTTTGTCCAACTTTACGTCTTTTTGAGTCTATCCGTTTTTGCTACCGAAACTCGTAGCTCGTTTCGTGTTTTTGCTGCTTTTCTTTCTTAATGATTTGGTGATTCTTAATAATCCCCATTGACTTTGATTTGCTTTGTACTTTGTGCTTTTTGCTTTTGCTTTGTTGTTCTGCAGCCTTTGACTGTACTGTCTAACTTATAACTATGCCTTTTCTTGCTACTGTCACAATGAAATTTCCCGAATACGGGATGAATAAAGTTATCCAATATATATATATATATATATATATATATATATATATATATATATCCCGCATTCGGGAAATTTCATTTCAGGGCCCTCCTGAACAAAAAGAAGAGGGCTTTTGGGTCTGGAAAGAAAGAGTCTAAAAATTGTCCAGAAGGAGCTGAGAACAGAGATAAGGAAGGGAAAGGCCAAGGAGGTCAGGAAGGGCTTGTGTATATATATATATATATATATATATATATATATATATATATATATATATATATATTGGCTAACTTTATTCATCCCGTATTCGGGAAATTTCATTGTGACAGTAGCAAGAAAAGGCATAGTTATAAGTTAGACAGTACTACAGTCAAAGGCTGCAGAACAACAAAGCAAAAGCACAAAGCAAATCAAAGTCAATATATAAATATATAAATGTATAAATATATATGTATATATATACATATCATACCTGTCAACCTCTGCCGATAACTGCCCTTATAAATGATTATTGATTCCCCTTACAAACCCCCCAAAAAACTTACAAACACCGTACGACTCGTACGGTGTTTGTAAGGTTTTTTGGGGGTTTGTAAGGGGAATCAATAATCATTTATAAGGGCAGTTATCGGCAGAGGTTGACAGGTATTATATATATATATATATATATATATATATATATATATATATATATATATATATATATATATATATATATACATATACATACACACACAAGCCCTTCCAGACCTCCTTGGCCTTTCCCTTCCTTATCTCTGTCCTCAGCTCCTTCTGGACCATTTTTAGACTCTTTCTTTCCAGACCCAAAAGCCCTCTTCTTTTTGTTCAGGAGGGCCCTTGTATCCCACGTTACCCACTGCTTATTGTTGGAGAAACAACAAACCTTCTTGGAGGGTAGTGTTCTCAACACAGAGGTTTATATAATCTGTGATGCAGTGGGCCAAGCTTTCAATGTCTTTCCCATGTGAATTGAACAGCACCTCCCAGTCAGTGGTCTCAAAACAGTCCCTCAGTACCATGCTGGTCTCCTCGGTCCATCTTTGTATGATCCTTGTGGTTGTTTTTTTCCTCACCATAGGGATGTAGCTGGGGATCAGACGGACCAGGTTGTGGTCTGAGCGGCCCAGTAGGGGGAGGGGGATTGAGCTGTATGCCTCCTTTGTGTTGGCATACAGCAGGTCCAGAGTTTTGTGTTTCCTGGTATGGCAGTTCAGATACTGAGTGAAGGTGGGGAGAGTAGAAGCCAAGGAAGCATGGTTAAAATCACCGGAGATAAGGAGGAGAGACTGGGGGTATGACGTCTGCAGCCACGACACAGAAGCGTGGAGGAGCTCGTGAGCGACTGTCGCATCTGGGGAAGGAGGTATATACGCAGTTATAGCGATAACGTGCAAGAACTCCCGGGGGATGTAAAACCGCCTGATGCTAACAGCTACTAGCTCGATATCTCGAGTGCAAAGTTGCTCCTTCGCCCTAATGTGCCCGTGGCTACACCATCTGCTATTAATAAAAACACCTAGTCCCCCACCTTTCTTCCTACCACTCTCCTCAGCTTTTCTGTCCGTCCTCCCCAGCTTTTTTTTTTCTTCTCCAAGATGGCACCGTCACACGGAAGCCAGTGGCAGTAGCTCTGTCCACTCTTATGTTTTTCGTGTTTTCCAGCCCTTCTATCTTTTTTAAATTACATTTTAATATTTCTTAATACATTCCTTTTTACTTTACTTTGTACTTTAATGTTTTTACAACTTTCTTTGTTCTGTTAGCCTGGCTTCTTTCTGCTACTTCTTTTTTGTAACCATTCAGCCATGCCTACGATGTCATACACATGGGACTAGCTGTTACAATACGCAGCAGAAGGAGCAACACCTCAATTACCGTTGGAAATTTGGAGCTGGACAAAAGTGCCGGGAGAAGAAGCAACGCTTCTGACCAACCATTCCATAAGATGGAAAAGCTGTGGGCACTTACTAGGCCGGAAGTGTAGTCGAGGAGTTCTGCCCTGCTGCTGTTTTCTTCAGCTCCAGACTACTGAGGAACTGTGCAGATAAGCTTGGAAGAGTGAATCTGCATATTCTCTACCTCGGTCCCAGTCTGCAGAAGTTCCCCATCCTGTGGAAGACTTCCTGTCTGTGGTTCCAGTTTTTGTCCAACTTTACAACGTCTTTTTGAGTCTCTATCCGTTTTAGCTACCACAACCAAGTGGCAGCCGGCGGCGGTAGTTCCGTCCACTCTTGCTCGTTCTGTGTTTTTGCTGCTTTTCTGTCTTAATGATTTGATTTGGTGATTCTCAACGATCCCATTTACTTTGATTTGCTTTGTACTTTGTGCTTTTGCTTTGTTGTTCTGTTTAATCACCTTCTTGCTAATGCCACAATGAAATTTCCCGAATACGTGATGAATAAAGTTATCCAATCCAATCCAAAACCATCCAAGGAGACGAAACTTGACGAGTCGTGAAAGTAAAGTCGTAAAACATTAAAGTATGAATTATAAAGTACTATAAAGTAAAGTACCAAGTAAAGTATTAAACACAATAAAATGTAAAAATGAAAGATTAAAAAAAGCTGTAAAAACAGAATACGAGTAAGGACTAAGGGAGCTACTGCCACCACCTGCTGTTTGAAAAAAATGTCTTTTTGAAATTTTGTTTTACAGTATATTGTGGAGGTTGACACCTCGGAGGTAGGGGTCGGCGCTGTCCTCTCTCAGCGCAAACTGTGGAATGGAAAGGTGCATCCCTGCGCCTTCTTTTCCAATAGGCTGACTCCAGCAGAACGCAAATACAGCATTGGGGACTGGGAATTGCTCGCAGTGAAGCTGGCCTTAAAGAAATGGCGGCGCCACCTGGAAGGGGAAAACCTCCCTTCTGTGGTTTGGACCGACCATAAAACTTGCAATATCTCAAGTCAGCCTGGAGGCTGATTCCCCGTCAAGCCAGGTGAGCCATGCTCTTTTTTCGATGTAATTTTACTCTGTCTTATGTCCCAGGTTCTAGAAACCGAAAACCTGATGCACTATCCCGTGTCTTCCCACCCATGGACACTGAGGAGGAGCCCCCAACCATTCTACCACCCTCCTTTGTAGTGGCAAACATGAGGACTGGTCTGGAGGATAAGGTCCTGAGTGCACAAGATTCTGAGACGGATCCAAGACAAAGTACGCAGAATAACGTTTATGTTACGACCTCAGTTCGTTCCAGGGTGCTTGAGCGGGCCCACACCTCTCACCTTACCTGCCACCCAGGAGTTACTTGCACACTGACGGTGTTACCCCAACGCTTTTGGTGGCCAACAATGAGGGAGGATTCATGCTCCATATCTGCCTGCCACGTGTGTGCCCGCAGCAAGTCCTCCACCAAGCCAGGTTCCAGTCTACTCCGTCCACTCCCGATTCCAAGTCGTCCCTGGTTTCACCTTGCGATCGACTTCGTCACAGGTCTTCCTACGTCCTGGGGTAACATAGTATTCTGACTATAATTGACTGATTTTCCAAGGACATTTCGTTTCCCTCCGCAAACCACCCTCAACCCAGGAGACGGCCGACCTACTTGTACAGCACATGTTCCGTCTGCATTCCTGCCCACATCGTCTCTGACCGAGGTCCCCAATTCACCTCTCACATCTGGTCTGCCTTCTGTTCAGCTCTTAACATTACAGTGAGCCTCTCCTCTGGCTATCATCCTCAGACAAATGGTCAGTGTGAACGCACCAACCAGCAGCTGGAGGAAGCACTTTGGTGCACCGCCCATGCCAACTCTACCACCTGGAGCGGCCAGCTGCCCTGGATTGAATACGCTCACAACTCCCACCCTAATTCATCTTCCAACCGGTCCCCCTTTGAGTGTTCCCTTGCTTATCAACCTCCCTTTCCTTCTCTGGAGGCAGTTATTGTGGTGCCATCCGTCCAAGCACAGCTGGCCAGATGTGTCCGGATCTGGGAACAAGCTCGGGCTGCTCTACAATGCTCTTCCGCCCGCCGTCGTTCCCCCGCACCTGCCTAGGTCATCGGTCAGAAGGTATGGCTGTCCACCCAAGATCTCCCTCTTAGGACCGAGTTCCGGAAGCTGTCCCCCCGCTTCATTGGACCCTACGAAATTGAACGGATGTTAAACCTGTGCGCCGTGCACCTAAAAGAACCCAAACGGGCCTCCCCACAAACCCTACCTTTCATGTTTCCCAGGTCAAACCGGTCGAAACGAGACCGCAGGGACCACCTGCAGGACCTCGGTCGCGTGCCAGGTGGCCCGCATAGAGGAGGGGGTACTGTCAGGGCCAGACTGCTAGGTGGTTGCTCCTGCCATCTAATCACAGGTCCAGCGCCTGATGGCTGAAGCAGTGCCAGGTGCGGTTCATCAGTCAGCAAGAAGTATTGAAAGCCGACCAGAGCATGACCATGCCGCTGGATCGTCTTAATCAGTTTACTGTTAAGTACTTTTTCCTTGTTTGCCTCGCTTGATCTCTGACCTCGTTTTGCTCCCAGAACCCTGACCACGCTCATGCCCACGACCACGGACCACAGAACACGACCACGATCTTGACCTCACATCTTGTACCTTTACTCTGGACCTCTCTACGGACCCACCGGCTACCGACCTCCACGCTACATTAAATGACTCATCTACACTACTCCCTCTGTGCCTTCACCCGTCTCTGGAACGTTTTCAATAAATAGAAAGTTCCACGTCCAGCTTCTGTGATTTCGCCTGCTTTGAGGTCCTCCCACCACGATCATAACACCTAGGCCCCACCTCCTGCGACAGATATTTAGACAGTCACCACAATACATTCTTGAACAAATATTTTTAATGGTGCAATGCAGATGTTAAGCTCCCCTGCTTGCCGGCATGTGCGATATAGCTGTTATTCAGATCAAAAAGATGAATTCACAGAATGGATCTTACCCATCAGGTAAAAAGTAGCACTGCCATGTCGTCGGGTCTTCATCCACGCAATGAACAATTCGCTCCATTCCAAATACCTCCATAGTCTCCCCCTCAATCTCGATCTGTTTATCTTCTAGCCCTCGCTAATGACACAGAAATGCAAATTCAGTCAAAAACCCATAGATAATTTGCTTAGTATAACTTTTCATGTCTTGGCATTGAACTTCAATTCAGACCACTTGTGACACACACCTAAACCTCAAATTGGTCCCCAGTCAATCAAAGGGCACATTTTAAAGTAATCAATTTCTTTAACATGCATGTTTTGTTTTAATGGAAGAGGAATCAGGAATACTCAGATAAACCCTTACTGCACGCTCCATATCGGGTTATCACAGACGAGCTGGTAGTTCCACTCTCAAAACGGTATGACATGCAAACCACTATGACAAATGTGCGTTCCATAGAATGATGAAAAATGTTCATATGAAAGAAACACAATTCAAAGAACGAAATTATACGAGGGACCCTTATTTTACCATATTAAATGTGTGGAAATAACCAAAAGATTACAATTTAGCAACCCATATTAAAGCAGTATAGAAAATTAAGACATTTCTTTTAACATAATCATTCATTGTATGGCATTGCCTAGTAATCTGCATCCATATTACAGAATTAATGTGAGCTTGAATGATTTGTGCATAGCAGTTGTTTTTATTTAGTGTGCCTCTCATTTACTCTTGGTAACTAGAAATGGTGTGATAGTGTTATAAGTACAAGAAGGTTTTTGGCACCTTTTTACTGAAAAAACGTAAGCAGGATATAAACTCCATTATGGTGTAATCTCTGTAAGTGATTGGACTAATAATTATATTTGATGCTTTCCACTCACAACATTTTAGACACAGCAAACATGGCCTATTTACTGCATCCACCATAATCACAGTGTAGCCAAACACAACATATACTATCTTCCATGATCTTTCATTTCTGTCAATTTCTTTGTCTCACTCAGGCTTTGTTTTCATCTGTTATTGTTTTTGTGTGTTGTCTCTTAAGAGTATGTTTACTTCCCTTTAAATCAGGGGTCTCGAACTCAATTTACCTGGGGGCCGCTAGAGGCCGAGTCTGGGTGAGACTGGGCCGCATCAGGATTTCCACAAGAAAAGCACTGATAAAACATTCCAACGTTATCAAATATCTTTATTTTTTAACAAAAAATAATGAATTAAATAAATTAACTTAAAGATGAATAAAAAATAAATCAATCAGTAATACAAAACCAAATAATACTAATGAGCATACAGTAGATATACACTGGCTGGCTAAGTAGAGAAAATGAATTATTTTTATTCCGTTTCAAATGTCTGTATTAACAGCTCTTTAACCTTTAACTTTCTGAACTTGAATGGAACATTGAACATGAAATATTCTGAACACGGCTTCTCTTGCCTACTCCTTGCTGCTAGAGACCTGGCAGCGCTTCTTCTCACATAGTCACATTTGGCTTGAGGGAGGAAGCAGTGGAGACCCTCAGTAGAGCTTGAAGATGCTCATCAGTAATTCTGGACCTGTACTTGGACTTATTGAAGTTCAAGGTGGAGAAGAGCTTCTCACACAAGTATGTGCTCCCAAAAAGGCACATGGTCCGCTTGAACCTTCGGGAAAGTTCAGGGAAGCTGGGGGTCAACTCTCTCAAAAATTGCCCAAGCTTGTCTGCTTCTCCACTCACCTCCCTGAACTTGGCTTTGAGTGCAGAGTTGCACTGCAGGTCAATGAGCTCCATTTGAAGCTCAGGAGGGGCATTTTGCACATCAAAGGAGAAGGGGTCCGCAAAAATTTGAAATGTGGCTTTGTGTGTCTTGAAGTCTGCAAATCTGTGATCAAATTCCTCCTGTAGCTTCGAAAAGGCCTCAACATACTTCTCACCACTGAATGGTGTGCCTGCATCCACAAGAGCCTTGCATGCTGGGAAATGGCAAAGGTTTGTCTGAGAGAGCTGGGCTTTCCATAACACAAGTTTAGTGCAGAATACTCTCACGTTGTCATAGGCAGCACGGACAAGTTGCCCCTGGCCTTGTAGCTTCTTGTTCAGTACATTAAGCTCATGTGTGATATCAACAAGAAAAGCCAAGTCCATGAGCCATTTGGGATCACTTAGCACAGGATCAATCAACTCACAAACAGCGTAGCTAGCTTTGACTGCTGCATTACTGTCTTTGGTAGCCTTCTTGAAGAAATCCTGTTGCCTCAGAAGACGTGTTTTAAGACTGGCAACCTGGTTGGCTCTCTGATCTCCCTGGTATTTTTCGTACTCCTCAGCATGTCTCGTAGTACAATTACGTTTCAAATTGTATTCCTTGTGCACCGCAACTTTTTCAGTGTAATTGAGACACGTCGGGGTGCCCCTGTGTTCAACAAAGAAATATTGCACTCCCCACTTTTCTTGAAACCGTCTGTGCTCATCACCGACCTTTCTCTTCACGGCAGGCTTTGAAAGAGACATCTCTGGGGCTCTGTAATATGTTTTTCCACTTGGAATGAGTCTCGGGTTGATCTTTCACATTGTGTGAGCGACATCATCGGTACTCGGATGATTTGCCTAAAGACGTTTCGCCGACGGACGTTTGACAGACGGGCAGGTCGCCGAATGGACGTTCCACCGAACGTTCATTCGGACGAACGGAGGTTTCGCCGAAACGGGATTCGCGCGCTCGCCCCGCCGGATCGTGTGTGTACAAGTTTTTTAACCTCGGCCCGCGGGCCATATACGGCCCGTTAGGATTTTTAATCCGGCCCGCCGCCGGTGTTGTCCAAATTATAGTAAAAATCAATGTTCGTCTACCATCAATGGCAGCCCGGGAATAAGCACTCTTGGGCAGGCAGATGTAGCAGAACCGAGCCGTAAAATGACAGCAATCGGGTCAAATCCATCCTAAAACAGCATTTAATGATTAAATACAAATACTGGATGATATCGCGATGGAGGCAAAAAAACCTCTATAGACGTCCATTCGCCAAACGGCTCAAAATGCTCTCAAATTCGGTCAAATCCAGCAGAAAACAGCGTTTAATGATTAAATACAAATACTATTATTTGTATTTAATTATTAAACTAACAAATACTAGTACGACCTGTCCGTCTGTCAAACGTCTGTCGGCGAAACGTCTTTAGGCGAATCATCCGGTCACGACATCATCGTTGCTCGCTATGGGCACACCAGTATCACACCTGCCACAAGCAGGTGCATGTCAATGTTCCCTCTAATTTTTCATGTAAAACATGCTGTAAAACACGAAAAACAACAGTGGACAGAGCTACTGCCACTGGCTGCCACTTAAACGGCGCCATCATGGGGAAAGGGGTAAAAAATAAAAAAATAAAAAAAAAAATAAAAAAAAATGATTTTTTTTTTTTACTGCGCGCCATATGATTGCTACTGCGCAGAGAAGACGAGAGTAGTGCGCAATTGCGCACGCACGCAGCTTAGAGGGAACATTGCTCCGAACACAAGTGTCATTCATATCAATTTTGCGGGCCGCACGAACATTAATCTTTCATATTAAGACGGGGGCCGCAAATTATCGTCCCAAGGGCCGCAGTTGGCCCGCGGGCCGCAAGTTTGAGACCACTGCTTTAAATCATTGTGTGCACATACAGACGTTCCCCTACTTACGAACATACGACTTACGAACAACGGTACATACGAACATGTCTGCAAATTGCGTTTATGTCGAAAAATGTTCGTAAGTTCGATTTTGTATTTTTTTCCGAGTAGTGCTTCTTTCCGCCGCTAATACCGACACCTGGCGCTGTGAGGGCTCAGCTCACCCAGCATCTACCTTCTTCTGTCCAATTCGTTGCAATGCGGAAGTGCGTGAACGTATCTCCAGTGCGCAAAGAACCTTTTTCATTTGTATCATTAAATATCTCGTGCATCCATTATTGAATATGGTTGGTAAAAAGCGAAAGGCTTCTATTGAGGGAGTTGCAAGGAAGAGGCAAGCCATTTCATTTGAAACGAGTGGCAATAATAACGAAGCTTGATGCGCGTGAGAGTGGTGAGCGTTTCACGGGCATACAACTTGAATCGTTCGACCGTCAGTACCATTTATAAACAGAAAGCTCAAGCAGCAGGACCCAAATATTGAACGTTGCACAAAGTTTGCAAATCAATTTAATGATGCCATACAGCAGGGGTGGCCAACTCCGGTCCTCGAGAGCCGCTATCCTGTGTGTTTTCCATATCTCCCTCTTCTAGCACACCTGAATCAAATGACCAACTCGTCAGCAAGCCGTCCAGAAGATTGATACCGATCCTGATTATTTGATTCAGGTGTGTTGGTGGAGGGAGACATGGAAAACAGACCGGCTAGCGGCTCTCGAGGACCGGAGTTGGCCACCCCTGCCATACAGTGCTACCGCATCATTTATGATGAAAAAAAGAAGAAAACTGTGCAATCGTCGTTAGATCGCTTCTTTCGGCCAGTTTCTAATACATAAATCTCTCTCTCTCTATACAGTACTGTACATATTCTCTCCATTTTATTAAAAGTTTTTTTTCAGTACAAACCAATGCGTGTTACTTATACAAGCCTTAAACATACAAATGCACTTATATAAACCTTCAATATACTTATATAGGCCTTTAACATAAATTATAATACAAAATATAGCACTGAATCAACTTACAAACAAATTCAACTTATGAACAATCGCTCTGAACCTAACTCGTTCGTAAGTAGGGGAGCGTCTGTACCTGGTGCTTAAAACCCCAACAGATACCACCAATACTCCACGTACCCACCCTTTAGAGGGAGCCATATGTGGCTCTTTTGACGGGTGTATATGACTCTCGGCTAACCTGTGTGGTAAAATATGGGAACCGCTGGTGAGAGACCTAAGTCCGGAACGTGCCAAGCTTCACTCTAGCGCCTTTTTAATCATAATTTTTCTTCATTACTTTTCTGCATGCATACTCTCATTGATTAGCAACAGTGAAAAATGTTCTCAAAAGAATTCAGAGACTTTTATTTTACTTTCAAAGTGATGAAGTTATTAATAAATGCACACATTTTCATGTATTTTTAAATTCTGTGTATGGCTCTCAAGGAATAATGTTTGAAAATATGAATTGTTTATGGCTCTCTTCGTCAAAAAGGTTCCAGACCCCTGCTTTAGAGTGTGAATGCCGTCTACAGTAAAAGATGTCTAATTACCGTATTTTCACGCCTATAAGGCGCGCATAAAAGTAAAAAAAGTCACAATTTTTCTCCAAAATAGACAGGGCGCCTTATAATACAGAGCGCCCTTTGTGAGCGCCGAGCGCCACCAAGCGGCGCCGAGCGGCTGGCGATAGCGCTGGCTACCGGAAGCAGCTTATTTCCGGGTTCCGGTGCGCAGTGACTGCTGGGAAATATAGTTCTTCCTCGCTACACCCACATGCTAAAAACATGTTTTAAAAAGGCAACGGAAGCAAAACTGAGTTCGGTTGTACTTTATTTAGACATTTTACAATTTACTCAAGTCATCATCACCTTCAAATCCCTCAAACTCCTCATCTTCTGTGTCAGAATTAAACAATTACCCAAACGAGCCTTCCAAATAGCAGCCCCCCTTCTCTTCGTTATCAGAGTCACTGTAATTTCCATGTGGCTCCTTAGAAATTATGCCGGCTTTGGCAAAAGCTCGAACAACCGTGCAAGCAGACAGGTTCGCCCAGGCGGCAACGATCCATTGACAAATCGTAGCGTAAGAAGCCCGGCGCTGCCTGCCACTTTTCGTGAAGCTGTGTTCGCCAGCGATCATCCACTGCTCCCATGCCGCTCGTAACTTTGATTTGAAAGCCCGGTTGATGCCGATGTCCAGCGGCTGTAATTCTTTGGTCAAGCCTCCGGCAATGACGGCAAGCTCCGAGTTATTATATATAATATATATATCAGTGGCGGGCCGTCAGGGCCTTCAAGGCCTTCTCTGCTGGCCTAGGAAATATCTGAATCATATTATATTTTGTCCATCAATACTTATTATTCCAAATGGTCTGTTATCTTCCTTTCATTGCTTTCCCCCCTGGTTGCACTGCTTCCAGATGTGTGTTTTCATATTGAAGCATTTAACCAATCACATTTCAGCCATTATTTGTTGCCAGATCAGATCTGCCTCAAAGCCTTCACAATCAGTTCTTGCGGGCTCTGCTGCATTAAACTAGACTGTTGCTTTTAACCAATCAGATTTCGAGTTGGCAACCCCACAATGATTTTTCATAGGCGTTAGCATTTTGCTGGCTGGGACATGTCATTGCTTTCACAAACTATGATTGGCTAGTAGGCGGGCCAAAGCAGTACCCAGGCAGCCGAGATCGCAAACTCCACCCACTATGGCCGACAGAAGCAGAAGCAAAAACAAATTGATTCTGTTTGCTCACAAAGCTATTTTCCAGACGGACTTTTCCAGAAAAAAATGAAGAAATATTGGCCCATCATTAAGAAAGGGCGGTCAACTCCGAAGCTAGCAAGCCTGTTACAGCCGGGAAAATGGTGTGTGGGGCACTTTCAGCGCGCTAACTTGGTTCCACAAGCAAATAGTATATTGTTGTGTTTATTTAATGCTATTTTCAAAACGGACTCTGCCGGAAATATGACAGGACAGGCTCGACTTTCATCATTAGCTTCGATGGCGATAGGAAAGAAGGAAGAAAGAAAGGAGGATGGATATTGTGTAAAAAGGATTTTTGGTGAGTAAAATTACAAATATGGCTATATTCCTAAATAATATTTAAATTGTGGGCCAAGTTCTGATATCTGAAAAGCTCCAGTGTTTGTATTTAAGCTCCAGTGTTTGTATTTAATCACAAAATGCTGGTAGGAAGTGGATTTTACCCCAGTTTAATTTTTGGCGTTTCAGCATTGACGTCCATCGCTGTCTTTTCCCGGGAAAAATCACCCCCCTGGCCTCGTTGTAATGTCTCAAAAGCTCCAGTATTTGTATTCAATCAATAATTGATGCTAGGAAGTGGATTTTACCTAATTTTAGTGCATTTTTTGTCATTTCACGTATGGACGTATCGACGTTCATCGCTGTCTTTTTACCAGGGAAATGATACTCCGGGCCCGGTTCTGATGTCTTAAAAGCTCCAGTATTTTTATTTAATCAATAAATTCTGTTTTCGGCTGGATTTTACCCCATTTTCGGGGAATGTTTGCCCGAACGCCATTGACGTTCATCGCTGTCTTTTCCCGGGAAAATCACCCCCCGGCCTGTATTTAATCATGAAATGCTGCTAGGAAGTGGATTTTACCCCATTTTTGTGCATTAATTTATTGATTATTTTTTATGTGTCGCAGCTGTAGCTGCAGTAGAGGTTTTATAGCCATAAAATAGTTTTTGAGGGTTGGATTGATACGTTGAAGGCGCTACCAGAAAATGCACCGCCCGCCACTGATATACAGACGCTCCCCTACTTACGAACATTCAACTTACGAACAACGGTACATACGAACATGTCTGCAAATTGCGTTTAAGTCCAAAAATGTTCGCAAGTCCAATTTTGTATTTCGCGCCTTTTTCGGAGTAGTACTTCTTTCCGCCGCTAATACCGACGCCTGGCGCTGTGAGAGCTCAGCTCACCCAGCATCTACCTTCTTCTTCGTTGCAATGCGGAAGTGCTTGAATGTATCTCCAGTGTGCAAAGAACCTTTTTCATTTGTATCATTAAATATCTCATGCATCCAATATTGAATATGGTTGGTAAAAAGCTAAAGGCTTCTATTGAGGGAGTTGCAAGGAAGAGGCAAGCCATTTCATTTGAAACGAGTGGCAATAATAACGAAGCTTGATGCGCGTGAGAGTGGTGATTGTTTCACGGGCATACAACTTCAATCGTTCGACCGTCAGTACCATTTATAAACAGAAAGATCGAGCAGCAGGACCCAAATATTGAACGTTGCACAAAGTTTGCAAATCAATTGAATGATGCCATACAGTGCTACCGCATCATTTATGATGAAAAAAAGAAGAAAACTGTGCAATCGTCATTAGGTCGCTTCTTTTGGCCAGTTTCTAATACATAAATCTCTCTCTCTCTCTCTACAGTACTGTACATATTCTCTCCATTTTATTAAATGTTTTTTTTTCAGTACAAACCAATGCGTGTTACTTATACAAGCCTTAAACATACAAATGCACTTATATAAACCTTCAATATACTTATATCGGCCTTAAACATAAATTATAATACAAAATATAGCACTGAATCAACTTACAAACAAATTCAACTTATGAACAATCGCTCGGAACCAATTGCGTTCGTAAGTAGGGGAGCGTCTGTATACATAGTTCACAGTCTAGCTTTGAATGCTCTGTTGACGCCAACATTTAGCGGCAGGATTTCTTTTGTAAATATAGCCGAAATGACGGCCAGCACCAAATTAGTGTGGTCGACGGCGAGCTCCGACTAATCACACTAATTTGATGCTGGCCGTCATTTCGGCTGTATTTACAAAAGAAATCCTGCCGCTAAATGTTGGCGTCAACAGAGCATTCAAAGCTAGACAGTGAACTATGTATATATATTATATATAATAACTCGGAGCTCGCCGTCATTGCCGGAGGCTTAAGAACTACAACCGCGGGACCCAGCGTTTTGGAAGACTCATTTGGGCAATTGTTAATTCGGACACAGAAAATGAGGACTTTGATGGATTTGTGGGTGATGATGACGTGAGTAAGTTGTAAAATGTCTAAATAGAGTACAACCGAACTCAGTTTTGCTTCGGTTGCCTTTTTAAAACATGTTTTTAGCGTGTGGGTGTAGCGAGGAAGAACTATATTTCCCAGCAGTCACTGCGCACCGGAACCCGGAAATAGGCTGCTTCCGGTAGCCAGCGCGAGCGGGGGACACCCTGAACCGGTGGCCAGCTGATCGCAGGGCATGAGGAGACAGAGAACAATTCACTCTCACACTCACACATAGGGGCAATTTAGAGTGTCCAATCAGCCTACCACGCATGTTTTGAGAATGTGGGAGAAAACCGGAGTACCCGGAGAAAACCCACGCAGCTCCGGGGAGAACATGCAAACCCCCCACAGGTAGACCGGCCAGGATTTGAACCCAGGATCCCAAAGCTTTGAGGCTGACGTGCTAACCAGTCAAGCCGCCGGGCTGCCATTTGATTATTCATCTGTGATTAGTAATTTTGAAAATTGTTATCAACAGTCCAAAAGTTCAAATCTGAAGGTAATATCTAGGGGTCAAAATATTTTTTTTTATACAGTGAACCTTAAAATACAATTATAGTTTTTTGTGATCACTTACAAAGATAGTGCGGGTGATTTGTAATTTCTGATCAAAAGAGATCAGACTCATATGCTCTGGTATTTTCTTCCGCAGTGCGATAATACGCATGAGCAAGAAGTTGGAACCCTCAGTTACAAGTCCTCTGAGAGCAGACATGGAATAGGAAACACTGTCCGTTGTCACTTTCTGGGTACACACAAAAACACAAAACATGTTACATTAAACAACAATTTAGACTTTGATATATTCGAATATGGTAAAGTTGGGGTTTTATGGGGATTTACCCAACCTAAACCACCCTTTAACACCAGTATCATGTCAAAATTATACCGTATAATGAAAAAATCATCAATGCTACAGAAAAACTAAATAGAACAGCACACAACTGCCATGAATACAACAATCTGATATCTGATAAAACAAAACATACACAATTTCAATAAACTGAAAGTTATATATATAAAAAAGGTTCTATGAACCCCAAATGACCGCCAGAGGCGCTGATCAAAGCACTATACAATCCCTTTGCGCAGTGCGAGTATTAATACTAACAATGTCATCTGTGACCCCAGGTTGAGCTCCAGAAAAGGTATAAGTTCCGGTGCAACCAAGTTTTGGTCCCGACAAAACCTTCTCGTGTAGGCGCGAGGAATAGAGTGATGGAACACTCTAGCGGTCATTCAGGATTTATAGAATGTAGTTAAACACGTACATTTCGTTCTATTTCATCCCAATATATGATCAAGATCAAGGTATGTTTTAACTTTAATTGGCCAAGAAGACACTAATTTACCGTATTTTCACACCTATAGGGCGGACTTAAAAGCCAAAAATTTCCCTAAAAAGATCGATGCGCCCGAACGGTCGGTGCGTTTTGTCTGTGCACTAAACTCAATTTTGGTATGGCCCTGACCGCTTGAGTGACTGGTTTTATTTCTTCCTGGCACGCTACTCTTTGCGATCAACCCAGTAGACGTTCACCCTAAAAATAGCCTCCCCGCGCATTCCAAGCATTACGGTAAATCCATTCAAAACATACCAGGGGCGTGGCAAGGCATTTGACTTCCGTGTGCTTGCAGCGCTTTTATCCCTCAAAAACATTCTCAATACTTAAAGAAACATAGCATATCAGAGGAAATGCCTGGCGTGAATGACAACACAATGCAGGTGTGAACGCTTGGAAAAAGGATTGAAGCCATGGATCGAACACAATTAAACAGCTTTGCTAATGGATTGCTAACAGATTGCTAATGGATGGCCAACTCTGACTGACAGTAGAGCCTAGCATGTTAAACGCCGAACTCTTAATAACAGAGTGTACCTTTGACCTCAATAAAGCATTATCAAACTTAGTTTTGCTCGTGCTGTCTTTAAAAAAACACGCTAGTGCCAAGCCTAACATATGCTAGCAGCTAGCATAACATACGCTAGCGGCTAGCATAACATAGGTACGCTAGCGGCTAGCATAACATACACAAGCCTAGTGTCATGCTAGCGCCTTTTTGAACGAGGCGTCCTGTTACGATCGCGCCGAGATGTCGTGGCGCGGTCGGAGGGATTAGGACCCAGTAGCCGGGAAGCAGGAGGGGACGAGGCGATTTGTGCTCGTGACAACAACTTTAATAACTCAGAAAGCCTTACAAAGCAACAAGGACTTGTGAATCGAAAACGAAACCAAACCGGAACATGGAGAACAAGTGACATCGAGGAGAATGGTAGCGTGGTTGCAGGGCCATGGAATTTACGCAAGAAATTCCGCAGGTACCTTCGCAGAGATGTAAGCAGTATCACGCAGTACGATCCGACAATGAATACCACTTCCGTGGTAATTAAATACACACATCAGGAAGTAATCATGAATCACGCGCAGCTGCTTGAACATAACGGCAAGGCAGGAGGGACAAACGAGCTGCTCCTGACACGTCCAATGTATTGACAAAAAACTGAAAATATACCCGCAAATGAGACTGTGCCCTATCACACGGTGCGTTTTATAGGTGTGAAAATATGGTAAGTTAAATCGGTGAATATTGCTGATTATGAAGGCCTTTGAGAGATTTGACTGGTACTGCAGCACATATCGCACAAAATATAAATCTGATGTTTTAGGACTCACAGCAGGTTTCAAGTAATCTTTGTGTACAGCATCTAAAACCTGATCAGTTTTTTTCTGTATCACATCAAGTTTTTTCTCCATTCTCTTACCTACCGTATTTACTCCCATATAAGCCCCATTTAGCGGACGAAAAAATGATGACTGAATCGAGCGTACGGCTTATATGCGCATAAAAACAGGACATGCACGAAACTGCAAGGTGACAATGCCATAACACCATAGCGCTATGACGCCATGACGCAAGACAATGCGGCCGATACGGTCATTTATTTAAAAATAGAGAAAAGATAAACAGCTAAAACGCTAAACAAAATTTATTTTTACGTCAATGAATGAAATTCAAGAAAAAAATGTAGCTTGCATAAAACGTGAAAATACTCACTTGTGTCCGTCACTGCTCGCTCGGGGCGCGGCCATCTTAACGAGAGCGGGGCGCCGCCAACTTACTTAGGGCGGGGCGCCGCCAGCTTACCTAGGGCACTGCCTTCTTACCTAGTTAAACGTGCTCTAACTGGCCAGACGCGAGTATCCTTGTTTTCTAAATAAAACAAAATTCCACTTTGATTTTTTTTCGTTTTATTTCTTGTTCAAAAGTGAAAACTATTGCAGTAATTAGACATTATAAGCAATGCCGGGCACAACTTAAACTGCTGGTAAGAAAATTGTAATTTCTGTTATTATAAAGCATCAGGTTCTCATCAAGATAGACTTTTATTTTTTCAAATTGAATAATTTCATATTTTGCATTTACAAAGACAGGCATATTAACTTCCTTATGATATTGACCCTAATAATGTGCTCTTTATTCATACAATATCTCAGAAATACCACGTGTGAGGATTTTTCTTAAGATTATCCCTTCAAAGTAACACATTTGTACTCCCTATTATAAGTAAGAATATGGAGGTTAAAATTGTGAATCGGGGCGGCTTATACGCAAAAACTTGCGTATATGCGAGTAAATACGGTACTTAATGTGTTAATAAATGCACAAAACAAGCCATCTCCCTTGCCAAAGTATTAAATAAACATTGCAGTCCTGTGTGATCCTTTCAAATTTCGTTGAATTTCAATCTTTGAATTTTTAAAATAAAAAACAAGCATATATGCTATGTAAAGGGTTTTTGATGTTTTAATCCTATTGGTAAAAATTGACATGTAAAAAAAGAAGATAGAATTAAAAAACAAAAAAAACTTTATTACTGTTCGTGTTGACAAAGTGACAAAGATTACAATTACCCAGCCCAAATAATAATAAAAAATGGCTGGAATGCTAGGGCAGCATTTATATTCTGAAAACATTTAGGCCACACAAAAAGCTTTGTTGCCGCTGATTTGTCTACTGTTGTACATGCATATTCAAATGTGAATATCCCATCATCTCTTATGCATATTCAGACTTTTGGTTCAATTTTGGTTGGAACTCACCTTACCAACAGTCGTAACTTTATTAATCTTCATCTCTCCATCATGTTGCACCATATGACAGCGAGTGTCCAAAATGTGATCACTCAGCTAAAATGAAATGCAAATGCACTTAAAAGGTACAAATGACATTACATTCCCTATAACACATTTGGAGACCTACTTTGACATACTCGTGGTGTTCTTCCTCCAGCACCTCAAGATCAGCAGTAAGGTAGGCTTACATGCAAAAATGAACAGAAAAAGACAATGACATTATATGAATTTGCAGTGTTCCAGAAGATCTCAAGAGCTGTAGGAGAAATTTGTTATTGTGTACTTATCATCCTTGCATTAAAAAAAGAAAAGAAAAGACTGCTTGTCGTGTCCAGAAACTTACTACCTACTTACCTACTCTGTTTATGACGATATTCACACTTCAATGATGTTAGTCCCCTGTCCATAAAACCGAAGATTGCATTTTATGCAAACAGAATGTATTAAGGTACTGGGATTTTTTTGTACAGGCAGACATGCAAGCTCATTCCTGCCCCCAAAAATATAAAAGCTTTTTTTTTCAACAACTGCAAGCAGCCTGGCGGACCGGCGGAGGAGTGGTTAGCTCGCCGGCCTCAGAGTTCTAGGGTCCTGGGTTCAAATCCGAGCCGTTCTACCTCCGGGTCGTTTCCTCTGGGTACTCCGGTTTCCTCCCAAATTCCAAAGAGATGCATGGTAGGCTGTTTGACACTCAAAATTGCCATTACGTATGATTGTGAGCGCGAATGGATGTCTGTCTCCTCGTGCCCTGCGATCGTCTGGCCACTGATTCAGGTTAGGTTCATCCAATTGTAGGTTTATCCTTAGGTTTTTCCAATTGAGCTTTCAATAAAAAAGGCATCTGTAGTCACATCACATTTAATTCTTGCAAGAAGAGAATACATCCGGACCGCTCGGCCGACCAAGATTATTCTAAAGAGCGGCATTATGTCCTGCCCATTTAAGGCTTCAAATCAAAACAATTACAAGGTTATCGATTCCATTTGCGTAAGCAAGAAACAAAACAATTCTATAATCAAGCAAACCTAGCGTCATACTAGCGTCACAAATTAAAACAATATGCTTGATAGCCATCCGCTGACCCAACAACAATTTAAGCGTCCTTCACAGATCTTCATTGCGAACTCGCATCTGGGGAAAAGGTTGAGGTGTATCTTCCAGTACTCAGTCCTCGGAGCAAGGACTCGGTGTATTGTTTTATGTCTTTGCGAACTTGTATCTCTCGCTGGACCCAGCTGTCCTGGAGAGCGACCTTGGCGTAAGCGTTTGTCTTCGTTGAAAGCGATCAACACATATAACTATATTGTTTAATATAGTTACACATTTAGGATGAGCATTACTATTCCTAATAAGCATATATATTGATTAATATAGTAAGCATGTATATTATAAGGCTTTATATTCATTGCAAACACATTTATAATAATGATTACTCCAACATTCCCCCCTATATTATAAATTTGCACATGATCCCCTTAATAAAACTTCCTTTCAGCTTTATTCCATTAATTCCAAATGAACATATAGTAACATCCCAGAATGAACCCAACAGTATCCCACGCCTTGTCCCCAAAAGTCAGCTGGGATAGGTTCTAGCACCCCTTGCGACCCTTGTGAGGATAAAATGGACCAGCAAATTAATGAAAAAATAAGAGTGCAAGCAGCCTATCTACAGTGCGACATCGGTTCTTGACCACAATGCGTTCCAGAAGGCTGTTCGAGAAGTGATTTGTTCGAAATCTGAATCGATTTTTCTCATTACGAATCGAATTCTCATTACGAATCGAATTCTCATTACGAATCGAATTCTCATTACGAATCGAATTCTCATTACGAATCGAATTCTCATTACGAATCGAATTCTCATTACGAATCGAATTCTCATTACGAATCGAATTCTCATTACGAATCGAATTCTCATTACGAATCGAATTCTCATTACGAATCGAATTCTCATTACGAATCGAATTCTCATTACGAATCGAATTCTCATTACGAATCGAATTCTCATTACGAATCAAATTCTCATTACGAATCGAATTCTCATTACGAATCGAATTCTCATTACGAATCGAATTCTCATTACGAATCGAATTCTCATTACGAATCGAATTCTCATTACGAATCGAATTCTCATTACGAATCGAATTCTCATTACGAATCGAATTCTCATTACGAATCGAATTCTCATTACGAATCGAATTCTCATTACGAATCGAATTCTCATTACGAATCGAATTCTCATTACGAATCGAATTCTCATTACGAATCGAATTCTCATTACGAATCGAATTCTCATTACGAATCGAATTCTCATTACGAATCGAATTCTCATTACGAATCGAATTCTCATTACGAATCGAATTCTCATTACGAATCGAATTCTCATTACGAATCGAATTCTCATTACGAATCGAATTCTCATTACGAATCGAATTCTCATTACGAATCGAATTCTCATTACGAATCGAATTCTCATTACGAATCGAATTCTCATTACGAATCGAATTCTCATTACGAATCGAATTCTCATTACGAATCGAATTCTCATTACGAATCGAATTCTCATTACGAATCGAATTCTCATTACGAATCGAATTCTCATTACGAATCGAATTCTCATTACGAATCGAATTCTCATTACGAATCGAATTCTCATTACGAATCGAATTCTCATTACGAATCGAATTCTCATTACGAATCGAATTCTCATTACGAATCAAATTCTCATTACGAATCAAATTCTCATTACGAATCGAATTCTCATTACGAATCGAATTCTCATTACGAATCGAATTCTCATTACGAATCGAATTCTCATAACGAATCGAATTCTCATTACGAATCGAATTCTCATTACGAATCGAATTCTCATTACGAATCGAATTCTCATTACGAATCGAATTCTCATTACGAATCGAATCAAATCTGATCTAATCAAATTTAAATCCTTTATTGTCATTATACTGAAGGAATATAACAGTTTTTTGGGCTTGCAGGAGTTCGTTGGACGTTGCTACATTCTTTCTATGAGTGGGAGATTGTAAAGTGCTGAGCGTATGAACAAGGCAGGATGTGGGGGGGGTGCAAGAGTGGACTGTTTGCAGGTGCCGAGACGAGATAAGACAGAGGCAGTTGGAGGCGGGAAGACTACAACTGGGCGGAACCCGCGAGGAGATTCTTCAGGAAATAAAGACCAATGAGCAAGCTAGAGTTAACTGCATTTTACACATAGCCAATAGTATAATGCCAGGATGCCTTTGTTGTTGTGTCATTTGCATATTGTGTAGTATAACTAAGTTCCTGGGCAACCCAGAAAAAAGAACTACGACGACTGGTGGCAACAGAGACGCTTAAAGATGGACTGAGAGGGACCTGAACCACAGGCTTATGTATTAGATTTGTGTGTTAGAAATAAATCCACCCGTGTGTGAAAATGTCGGCTTCCTGGTACCTTTCTATTGCAGAACGAGCGCGCAAATTGTTGGATGAGTGGCAGTTGGGTAAGGTTACAAATTGGAGTCAGATTACTAACTTAACTTTAATATAATTATAGAGATAATTCCCCAACAATTCTGGTGATCCCCGACTGTGATGCAAGATTGAGGTAGAAGAGCCACAAGAATCTGGGATTCGGGTCTGGGACCCACGTCCACACCAGGTGTCGACCTGATAAAGGAGCCACACGTTCCGACCGTCTTTCCTCTTGGGTGCACAGTGAAACAAGGTAAGCAGATTCCTTTTCAAATTCTGCACATTGACAACGCTAAATTATAAGAGGAAGGAGGACCGGAACGTCTTAAAAGTGTAAGGGTGGACAGTAGGGTATAAAATCTGGGATTTACCTACGTAGAGTAGTCCATTAGTGGCTTAAAAGTGTAAGTGTGGACATTAGTAGGGTATAAAATCTGGGATTTACCTACTAAGAGTAGTTCCATTAGTAGGGTATAAAATCTGGGATTTACCTACGTAGAGTAATGTGGAACTACTCGTGGTTCGATACGGTTTAAAATCTGGGATTTACGTATCAGTGTGGAAGCGGTGTGTGTGAAAACTAAAATTAAAACTAAAATTGTTCTGCGTAAAAAAGGGGTTGGGACACGCACGGGTGGATTTCAAGAAAGGAGATGATAAGAAGTTTGATAGTGGTTTCAGGTTCCTTTCAGGTTGTATCAGCAGATGAATGGAATGCAGAATGGAGATCGGAGAGTTGGTGTGTGTGTGCGTGCGTGCGTTTTAAGAGGATGTGTGTGTATGTGCGAATGCGTAATGTGGGGGTTGCCTTTGTCTGCCGCGATGGGTTGAGAGGCATGGTTTCTGTCCCAATTTGAAGGATGTGGAAGGTTTGATGAAGGATGTGGAAGGCTTGATGAAGGTTTGATGAACATAGAAAGGGAATTGTGAATAGAAAAGATTTTGGTAAGCATGAAGAAAAGAGTTTTGTAAGTGAATAGAAAGGATTTTTGTAAGTGAGCTGAAGGAGAATGGAATTAATTGATGAGTTTGTACGGAGATGTAGAAGCACAGGTTTTTAAAGACAAGCTAAAATTAGACGTGAGTTGGATAAACAATTTTGTACGTTGAAAGGAAATTTACATTGTACGGGTCAAAAGCGTTTGTCCGTAGCATTGAGAAAAAAGAAAAAAAAGTGAAATGAGAGAATGAGTGGTTGGGGGCGTGGCCTAGTGCAGGGAGAGGAGGTACCTTTCCCCTTTGCCCTCAGGGAGGAGGCGTGATATATGATCCTTCTTAGAGATGTGGCACCAAATAACCCCCCCCCCTCTGGTGAGGGTAGAAAGTTCATGGCGGGGGAGGCTTTTGGCCTGGATCAGTGGACAGAGCTGCGCGCTTGACATGAGACATCAGGTACGAATGATTGGAGCAGCTATTGTCGAGGGTCTTCCAGAACCTATGTAAAAATTCTAAACAGGAAAAGATAGAGCAATCCGTCCAGATGTTCCAAGCTATGGTGGGGCCCGAGGTGGTCGGTTACATGATGGCTACTGTGGTCATGGGCGTTGTTTTCTCTGGTGGCCGGGGAAGAGGGTACTCAGGACAAGGCCAACAAGGCAAGGCAACTGTTTTATATGTGGCGGTATTGGACACGGGGCACATGATTGTCCCAGTCAACAGCAGCAACCGCAACAACCGTTCCCACGGCAACCCAAGCACAGCAGTATGGCCCATTACAGCAACAGCGGCCTACGCGCGGAGGAGGACGAGGCACTGGCGGACCATGGCGGCCCACAGCAGCCGGCCCAGTCACCTGGACAATATTATCAGGGCGGAGATGATTATTACGGTCCATAAGAGCCTCCACACTCTGAATAGAGGTGCACGAGAGGCTCCTATGAATTTGATGGGAAGAGACTTGTTGATGTCTATTGGAGCTACCATCTTATGTGGACTGGATGGCCTCACAGTGACTTTACCAAATGGTGCAAGGATTCCGTGTTCACAACCAATACGAACATGTGGACAGTGGTGGACAATCTATAGGTCACGTCTTGAGCCTGAAACTCCGGCCACTGGGGGACTGTTGTCTGTATATCACGGTGGAAATCATTCATTGACTCACTCCGGCCTTACCATCCACCTATGGATGATTTTCATTGTACGTTGTTTTACTGTTTTCAGAAGGTTCTTGGAACACCCTGGCAGTTGAAAGAATGCTTTGGCTCTGTCTCCGGGTCATGAGGCTCGCCGGCTCGGTCCGGTGGTCACGACCAGCACCCCGTCACAGATGCGGACGCCCCTCACCCAAAGCTAACAAAAAGAGGGGGGTCGCCCATAACTGCTTTTTATCACCTAGAGCCAGGGGAGAAAGAGAGCCCCCACCAGCCCAGCCCAAGGCCCCCTCCCTCTGCGCAAACAGGGAGAGATAGAGAGATGTAGAGAGAGAGATAGTTGACAGTATTGGGATATATTAGTGACAAATTATGGGTCCTCTACTAGACACTGAAATTTATAATTAGGAAATGGCTAAGCAGAAGGTTAGTTTCTCTAAATTTTAATTGTGGTAAGAAGGAGCTACAAAAATGTCTCTTATTTTAAATAAACACAAGCTTGGAGCAGAATAGCAATTCAACAAGTGCAATTTAGCTATTTTAGCAAAAAGAGAGTGATTTGCGATTTAGACTTAAGTATTAGGCATCATCCAAATTATTAATCATATCAAACATGAAGACAATGCAGAAATGGCATTGATCCAAATTATTAGGTAAAATGTAGCTGGCAAGTTTAGATAAAATAATTAATTTAGGATAGGCATGATTTCTCTGCGATGGATTAAAGAATCATACATATTCAGTACACGGGATATGTATCTTGTTTTGCCCATCAGCAGATGAAATATGCTTTAGCGTGAGTCGTAAGAATGACTATGAGAATATCTCGGATTGCATTAGCATCGAACAGTTGATGTCAACCAAATGACGTTAACCTATTTCTTTTGAGAATGATTAGGCTGATAGGACAGCAAAATGGAGCTAAGCTGCCAAGAAGCCCAGATGTGGGATGGCGCTCTTCACCAGTGATAGAAAAAATTTGCAGACCACTGATGTCTGAAAATGAGTGTGAGCATGAATGGTTGTTTGTTTGTCTTTTTGTGTTTTTGATTGGCTGACCACCGAGATATGATCAATCGGTTAGGTATCAAGGTGGAAAATGATTTAGCAAATTGGAATCGATTTCAGAATTTGCCAATAAGCCCGTTCCAGGGATGGCAATGACAAATTATGGAAAATATTTCGTCCAAGGAAATTTTTAATGAAAAAAAGCAGCAGTACTCCAAATGTGAAAAGTGAAGTGGAGAAACAAATCTGCTATGAGAAATTTGGGAGCACTGGGAAAAACAAAGACAGTGCATGATATGAAATTCCAAAGTATGATTGATAATGGCATCCAAATTGTGTTAATAGAAACATTGACTGAATTGACAAAAGTTTCCATATTTCGTTCCGGAAAAATATGGAAATCCAATTTAGTGGAATGTACCAAACACCATTATTCACTACGCGATTGGAACTGGAGGATGAGGCTAATCATATGTCTGCATAAAAGAAAGAACTTTAAAGAAACTCATTAATTTTGGGTTGGCAGAGGGAGATGGTGTTTCTTAACAGGAATCATGGAGAGCACGCATGAGCAACCCAGGATAAGAGTGTCCGTGCAAGATCCACCTGGTGCACTGTAAGAAGGTTCTCTCAGTTGAAACGTTTGAGGAGACAGGTAAGATAAACTTTTGACGTAATCAGACGTAATGGCAAGTACTCCAATATTGATTGGAAAGATTATTGCTCGGGGAGCAATGCTGTAAACCAGTGGTGGCCAACTCCGGTCCTCGAGAGCCGCTATCCGGTCTGTTTTCCATGTCTCCCTCCACCAACACACCTGAATCAAATAATCAGGATCGGTATCAATCTTCTGGACGGCTTGCTGACGAGTTGGTCATTTGATTCAGGTGTGCTAGAAGAGGGAGATATGGAAAACACACAGGATAGCGGCTCTCGAGGACCGGAGTTGGCCACCCCTGCTGTAAACCATAAGGAACTTTTTATATTGTTTTTTGTCTCCATAAAAAAGGTGAAAGCGTTTCAATTGAGACCAAACCTTCTTACAGATTTTTAAAGTAAACAATTAGAAAGAGAATGGATAGAAATGTAACTGGATTTTAATTTTATGCCTGAATATTGGAAAAGATTGATTAAGAAAGTTTTATAGGAGATGATTGGCAAACTCCAAAGACAATAGAATGTTACATTTGATAAAAAGACTACTACACTGGGATATTTGGAATTTCAGACAACTGAGTTTACTATGCAACGCGATACACATTATTGAATGAATTGGGACTTGATTAATATGCATTTTAAAAGCAATGAGTTTTAATTGCACTAAAGGACAAAAGTGGTACCATTACTCACAGTTGCGCCCGGCCCCAGACTTTGTGCCCGCCAATGGTGAGCTTAAAGGTTGACTGCCCGGACGGGCAGGTCAAGAGAGGGAATGTGACGATGGCGAGAATTGGATCAAAATTGGACTCGAAAGTGTCTGAACAAAGACGACGACAATGCAAATGTTTAACGTTATTGACTATTTTGCTTGCTGGCTTGTGCTTTGTGTGGACTATGTTGATGGTGCAGGATGACAGAAGGAATGGAGTGAAAGGAGAACGAGTGATGGTGTATCATTCCTGTAATGGAACGGTATGGTATGAAGCAGAGCAAGATGGTGGTAAGACGCTGACACAGACACAACAATTACTGCTAAATTTGAAGTGTAAACAATCGACACAGGTGAACGCTTGGGTGACAATTTTGAACTGGACTCAACAATGGCTTGATTTGTTAGATAAATTGGACAATTATGGAAAAGAGAAAGCCCATTTTTGACACCCAAGTTGCACAACAAAATTTCACCTGCCTAAAGTTAAATGGGACTGGCCCTGGGATTGGAAATATCCAGGAGTCATGGTGTAATGAAAATGTGTCTTTGCCAACAGGAATCCCTCTCGCTCGTGCTGATGTTTGGCTGTGGTGTGGAGCGAAAGTGTTGTACGATAGGCTTCCCTCCAATGCCTCAGGTAAGTGCGCCCTAGTAACGCTGATCATGCCAATTAGTGTGACAGCATTAGACATGGCCGGAATAAATTGGGAAGCCGTTGGATGGTGGGGACGAATCCCCTTCCTTGTGAGGAAGAAAAGGGACATGCAAGAATGGTTAAAGGCAGGAGACCCCACGTACATGGATGCAATTGGAGTTCCGAGAGGGGTCCCTGATGAATACAAATTGGTGGATCAAGTGGTGGCAGGATGGGAGAGTATTTTCCTGTTCGTTACAGTAAACAAAAATGTGGACCGAATTATGTCCACTACAATGTCCAACGATTGGCGAACTTCACCACCTCGGCACTCCAGGCAGTGCATGAGCAATTAGCAGCCACGTCTCTTATGGCATTTCAAAATAGAATGGGTTTAGATATGGTGTTAGCTGAGAGAGGAGGAGTATGTGGCATTTTTGGGGATCAGTGCTGTACTCTGATTCCCAACAATACGTCTCCTGACGGTCGTCTTACTAAGGCATTGGAGGGTCTGCGCACGCTAAGTAACAAAATGGAGCACTCAGGTGAGGACACCAGTTGGTACTCTGACTGGTTAAACGGCTTTGGCAAATATAAAAGCTTGATTGCATCAATGCTGGTTTCTATCGCTGTGTTTACCGCTATTATGGTGTTATGCGGATGTTGCTGTATTCCATGTATCAGATCATTAACTGTCAGGACAATTGAACGCACGTTGGGGCCACGCACTCCGGGTGGCCAGTACATGATGATCCCTCAGAAGGACCCCCAGGAGGCGGAGACAGATGTGGCCCTCCGGGAGTTCGGGATGTGAGTATGGGGGAGGTAGCCTCAGGGAAGCTGAGGCCAGGAGGAGAGTATTAATTTTTTACTGATTTTTTACTAGAATGAAATCTTATACTGATTTTTTGTTTTCTACTGATTTTTTAATTGTTTACTGATTTTTGGCAATTGATTTTAGCTCGTGTGTAACAATAAAACAAGGTATTCAAGTGATGACCTCAGTCATATGAGGTCATGAGAGGGAATGAAGGAATATAACAGTTTTTTGGGCTTGCAGGAGTTCGTTGGACGTTGCTACATTCTTTCTATGAGTGGGAGATTGTAAAGTGCTGAGCGTATGAACAAGGCAGGATGTGGGGGGGGGGGTGCAAGAGTGGACTGTTTGCAGGTGCCGAGACGAGATAAGACAGAGGCAGTTGGAGGCGGGAAGACTACAACTGGGCGGAACCCGCGAGGACATTCTTCAGGAAATAAAGACCAATGAGCAAGCTAGAGTTAACTGCATTTTACACATAGCCAATAGTATAATGCCAGGATGCCTTTGTTATTGTGTGATTTGCATATTGTGTAGTATAACTAAGTTCCTGGGCAACCCAGAAAAAAGAACTACGACGACTGGTGGCAACAGAGACGCTTAAAGATGGACTGAGAGGGACCTGAACCACAGGCTTATGTATTAGATTTGTGTGTTAGAAATAAATCCACCCGTGTGTGAAAATGTCGGCTTCCTGGTACCTTTCTATTGCAGAACGAGCGCGCAAATTGTTGGATGAGTGGCAGTCGGGTAAGGTTACAAATTGGAGTCAGATTACTAACTTAACTTTAATATAATTATAGAGATAATTCCCCAACAATACACAACTGCGTATAACGAAATTGATGGTGCTACTCCACAAAGTGTGTTTTCCCAGTAAAAACATGAATAAGTAATATAACATTATAAAAAGTCACGTCTGGGCAAGGTAAATTCTAAAATATTGCACAATCTAAGATATTGCACATTGTTATTGCACACCCCGAAGTTATTGCACAGAAGGGATTTTGTGTCATGCTAATGCTAGTTCAGAGCCCCGATGGCTCTGGGAAGGGCTCTGAACTTGCATTAGCACGACACACAGTCCTTTCTGTGCAATAACAATGTGCAATGAATGGAAAAAGAACTCATGTATTCCAAGCTTACCAAAAATAGGCTTATTTAAGCCCTTTTATTATTAGTTTTTCCTAATAATAAACTGCAGTCATAATACATGTATAGTTATAAACTTTATATAATGAAAAAAATATAGAAATATTTTTATTTTTGCTTGAAATATATGCTTTAGTAGTAGAGTAGGCTAGGCTGGAGAGTGCATTGCCGTATTAGGGAAATTTTGTTGTCATAGTAGCAAGAGGGTGAGGATGCAGAAATAGGAAAGGCATTTTAGACATCAATAGATAGGTAATAAGTAAGTTAATAAATAACTATAGATTAGTTATATACACAGTGGTACCTCGACATACGAGCTTAATCCGTTCCGGAACTGAGCTCGTATGACGAGATTCTCGTAACTCGAGCGGAAGTTTCCCATTGAAATGAATGGGAAACAAATTAATTCGTTCCAACTCTCTGAAAAAAACACCAAAAACAGGATATTGGATTGGAAAAAATGTTTTATTTCTTATAATTCGCCATATATTGACAAAGTAATAAATAACGAGTGGTTTAATAGAAATAAAGTGTTTAAACTAACTAAAATTGGGCGGATTTCGCCGAGGGGAGAGGGGCACAAAAGGGGCGGGGGCTTTGGGGTTTTTTTCTCCACACAACGCACTCGTAAACGGAACAAACACTCCACCCTCACGTTCGCTATCGATGGGCTGTTTGCTGTCGTACTATTCCCTTCAAAATATTCCGAAAATGATGCACACAAATGTCCTCACAATCGGATAACGCACGACCACTTGCCAACGAGCAGCAGTCTTTTATCAGCGATCGCGCCGCTGCTCATGGGAGCTTCGGGGGCGCTGGCTAGCGGCTCCTTTTAGCTTGTAGCATTTGTGTTGGCATCCCCTCGAACGGCACCTATGATAGAGCTGCTACCGGGGATGCTGTTGCGAGCCAGTGCCCCTGATGTTCTTATGAGCAGCCAACGAGAAGTAATATAATACTCCTCGTATTAGATAAAAATAACAGGAAATGCAGCAGCAGAGCTTACCCACGTATTGATTGTGGGTAAGGTTTTATTCTGAGTGCCATTGCCTGTCGGCGTTGTGTGCACGAGTATACTTCATTACCCAGAAAGCCCTCTTTTCCCCGCGCATGCGCGTTGTGCGTTTCCTGGTCTGAATAACTAATCCGGTGCTCGTAAATATTGTTATACACGAAAGATATGCAAAAAAAAATGCCATGGCCACCTGGCTTGGTCGCATCACGAAATTTTGACCGCATCACGGGCGAATTATTCGATCAAAATTTCCCCCGTAAGACGAGCATTTTGTATGACGAGCGGTCGTATGACGAGGTACCACTGTATTAAGATGTAATATGCTTGAAAGTTATAGGGCAGGAAGTCCCCTCACCTGTCACTGTTGTCCCACATGGGGAATCGTCAATGATCCCTTGACTTTGTGCATGTAGCAGCATACATGGTCTACAGGCTCTGCGGGCAAACTCTACCGACACGTAGAACCTTCCCAAATCTCGTCCACCTTCTGACATGGTCACTAAAGAGTCCTCAAACACACACTTTGGCAGTTCAACAGGGTCTGGAAAAAGAATGAGTGAGCCTTAAAATAAATACATTACATTGTTGTGAAAAAGCATTTGCTCCCTTCTTGATTTCTGATTTTTAATCACAGTGGTAACTCGACATACGAGTGCCCCGACAAACGAGCAATTTGAGATACGAGTAAAATTTTGGGCAAATATTTATCTTGAGATACGAGTAAAATTTTGGGCAAATATTTATCTTGAGATACGAGTAAAATTTTGGGCAAATATTTATCTTGAGATATGAGACAAATTTTGATATACAAGCATACAACGGATGCGAGAGGCTGCTCATAAGAACATCATGGGCACTGTCTTTCTGGTCGCAACTCCCTCGTGTAATGTCTCTACAAGCACTAGGCGGAGCGTTGCATTTTTTCAGTGTTTTTTTCCCCGTTAGTCAGTGCGAATGGTGTACAAAAGTAAACAACCCTCGATAGGTTGCATCTGAAAGTCAGGGTGGAGGTGGGGCAAATAGAGCCAACCCGGGAGAAGAAAGGTATCAAAATTAGAATTAAGTTTAGTGTAAGGTTAGATTAAACTTATTTTTGAGTGTGTCTGCATCGTAATCCAAGTTCATTTAAATTTGTTTATGTTATGTTAGGAGCTTGTTGCCGAGCAAAAAGTCCCCCCCTCTCTGTCCCTCTCTCTCTGTCCTTCTCTCTCTCCCCTCAGTGAAATCCGTCTAATTCTAGTATTATTAAACACATTTTAGTACATTTACTATTAAACCATTAGTTATTTGTTACTTTGTTAATAGATGGCGAATTAGAACAAATACAAATGGTTTTCCAATCCAATATCCTGTTTTGGGTGTTTTTTCAGAGGGTTGGAATGAATAAATTTATTTTTTAGTTCATTTCTATGGGAAACGTTCATTTGAGTTACGAGTAAATCGACATACGAGCTCAATCCCGGAACGAAATAAGCTACTATCACGAGGTAGCACTGTACTTGCCAATTTTAATATCAAACAGAGGTTACCCATACCCATGGGTTATACACCATACTGTATAAAAGAAGAGTTTCTAAATTCTGATATTTTTTACGTGTGGAGGGGGTTATAAACCTATCTTGTGCCTTTTCCCCTTTTGAAAAAGCAACCCACTTGTATAAATCCTAAAAGGATTGGGCAATTTTATTGGCCATTCCCAGACCTGATTGCCACCGCGTTTGTTGAATCAAGAAATCCCTTAGATTTATTGTGCATTTACTGATAAACCATGCAAGCCCAAAATAGTCATTAAATAATTTAAAAAACACATTTTGAAATAAGTAACATTTTGATAAATAGCAGAAAAATATGTAATATGGCCTTAAATTTGAAAATACGTTTTTACAAAATCATTTATTTTTCTTTGATTCCATGTCATTCATTCATCCAGTCATTTAATAAATAACAGAAGTGCACATCTTGCATCATGCTCCACTAAAATCGGGTGCACCTTTAAGTACTAAAATATGGTACGAGTGAACAAAAAGGCAATGAACCTCAGAAAAATGTGAGAAGCATGAAGGGAAAAAAATCTTTTAATGCTGTGTCCTTAACCTTCTATGACCTGGCGTCCACATATGTGGACATCACATTTTTTGGTTGTCAAGACTACCATGTTAAATTTTGGACTACAGGGGCCTGACGAATGTCCTCATATGTGGACATCATTTTCTCGAAAACTACATCATGTAAAAAGATAATTCTTAGTTTTTACACTCATCAGTTCCCAATTAGCCTAAATATCAAAGAGAAAATAAAAATGCATGCAAGAGTTTGGGTCTTAGGAGGTTAAACCCTGTCACCATATCTATGGCACCATTCATTTTCCGATCTGCTTATCCTCACAAGGGTAGCGGGGGTAGCTGGAGCCTAGATAAAGGGGCAATTTAGAGTGTTCGACCAGCTACCCTGCATGTTTTTGGTATGTGGGAGGAAACTGCAACACCTGGAGGAAACCATCAGTTTTATTTAACAGGCTTAGAATTTGTTTTCTTGCACTATTACATTACACTCTATTTATTCATTCATTCATTCATGCATTCATTTTCTGAACCGCTTTATCCTTACTAGGGACGCGGGGGTGCTGGAGCCTATCCCACCTAACTTCAGGCCAAAGGCGGGGAACACCGTCAATCGGTGGCCAGCCGATCACAGGGGACGGGGAGACGGACAACCATTCACACTCACACTGAAACCTAGGGTCAATTTAGAGTGTCCAATCAGCCCACCATGAGCATGTTTTTGAAATGTGGGAGGAAACCGGAGTACCCGGAGAAAACCCATGCAGGCTCAGGGAGAACACACAAACTCCACACAGGTGGACTGAACTGGATTTTAACCCAGGACCCCAGAGCTGTGCGGCCGATGCGCTAACCGCTCAAGCCGCCAGGCCGCTCATTACACTCTACAGCAGTGGTTCTTAACCTTGTTGGAGCTACCGAACCCCACCAGTTTCATATGCGCATTCACCAAACTCCACCAGTTTTATATCCGCATTCATCAAAACCTACTAAAGTGTAAAATAAAATGATAAATGATAAAATGATTTTTTTCAAATTGAAGAAAAATTATTTCCTCGCAGCACTGATTGGCCAAGCATTGTCAAGTGATCATCTGCAGCCAGTAATGGTCAAGCGGAGCATGTTATCGTGAATAGACATGATGAGTTGATGTGTCTTGAGGCTCCACCGAACCCCTGAGACCATCTCAACGAACCCCTAGGGTTCGATCGAACCCTGGTTAAGAACCACTGCTCTACAGTAATGTAAATTGGTAATGGTGTTGAGACAAAATAAACTGGAGGCAGTAATCCCAGAATCAAAACAACTTTTAGGGGCTGACAATGTTTTTTTTATTCATCTTCAATACCGCCCATCCTCGAAAGGGTTGCAGAGGGTTGCTAGAGCCTAACCCAGCTGTCTTCGGGCGAAAGGCAGACTACACCCTAGACTGGTCGCCAGTCAGTCGTAGGGCACACAGAGAGACAAACGACCATCCGCACTCCCAATCATATCGCCACAAGCGGGAATTGAACCTGCGCCTGCAAGTCAGACAAGTGAACCTCTGCACTACCTTGCGGCTTGCGCTGACAATCAATTTTTAAAATGGTAAAATCTTGTTTAACCATTGAGAAACATGTTAGAAGTACTCCTCTTTTTTCTGAAGACGAAATACAGTAAATTCATAAACTATTTCAAGTTTTTATTTATTTATTTTTATTATTGTTCTAGTTGAGGTACTGTTGACTGCAACATGAATGATAAACATTTACATTTGCAATGTAAATAATACGTTTTTAAAAACCTTAACATAATATCATATTTGACCGGACTCAAAAATTGTTAAGGCACCTGCAGGGATTCCGGGCCGACTCTGATAAGAACGAAAGTGTTAGTCGAGGTGGAATCGTCTCAACAAGTGCCAAAAACAGGTGGTCGTGCTCTAAATCATGGACACCTAATAACTGGGCTGTTGACTCACCAATGCCGTTTATGAACATGATGGCTTCTTCAGAGGCTCTTATCTCTGAACCATGCTTGAGTCCCTGGGTCCCAGCCAAAGGTAGAGCTGGACAATCGTTCTTTTCAATCGTCTCCATTTAAGTTCTGTGTTGCAAATAGACTTTCCTCAGTGGAAAAGATGGAGCCCCCAAGTCAACGGTGTGATAAGACGGTGGCCCTTTACGACACACAACAAGTTGTGGTCGGCAATATATGCAGGTCTTTTACTCTTCCCTTTGGTAAATTATCTTTCATGTTATAGAAATCGGGCCACTGACGAGTTGTCAGGACAACCATGGCTCGAGTGCCATAAAGCTGCGTGTAAGTGCGCAGGCTAATTTGAAAACCGCTCACAGGAAGCGAACATGTGCTGCCTACACTACTAAAACATTCTGAAAAATAAATGTATTAATTTTTTCACAACTGTTCTATCTACCACCAAAAATAAAACTTATATTTTCTAGTAAGATCCTAACAATGAACATTAAAATACACACGCTTGAACAAAGTATCAAAAAGGCTGTTTTATTCTTTTTTGGGTGCATATCCCAGCTGACTTCGGGCCAGAGGCGGGGGACACCTCACTCTCACACTCATATCTAGGGTGTCGAATCAGCCTACCATGCATGTTTTTGGAATGTGGGAGGAAACCGGAGTACCTGGAGAAAACCCAAGCAGGCCCGAGGAGAACATGCAAATTCCACACAGGTGGACCGACCTGGATTTGAACCAGTGGCGGGCCGTCAGGGCCTTCAAGGCCTTCTCTGCGGGCCTAAGAAATATCTGAATCATATTATATTTTGTCCATCAATACTTATTATTCCAAATGGTCTGTTAGCTTCCTTTCATTGCTTTCCCCCCTGGTTGCACTGCTTCCAGATGTGTTTTCATAATGAAGCATTTAACCAATCACATTTCAGCCATTATTTGTTGCCAGATCAGATCTGCCTCAAAGCCTTCAAAATCAGTTCTGCGGGGTCTGCTGCATTAAACAAGACTGTTGCTTTTAACCAATCAGATTTCGAATTGGCAACCCCACAATGATTTTTCATAGGCGTTGGCATTTTGCTGGCTGGGACATGTCATTGCTTTCAGCAACTATGATTGGCTAGTAGGCGGGCCAAAGCAGCCAGAGATCGCAAACTCCACCCACAGTGGCCGACAGTGGCAAAAACAAATGGATTCTGTTGTAGATTTCTCTCACAAAGCTATTTTGCAGACGGACTTTTCTAGAAAAAAATGGACATCATTAAGAAAGGGCGGTCAACTCCGAAGCTAGCAAGGCTGTTACAGCCGGGAAAATGGTGTGTGCAGTTCAGTGCCCTAACTTAGCTCCACAAGCAAATAGTATATTGTTGTTTTGATTTAAAGCCATTTTCAAAACGGAGAATGCAAGAAATATGACAGGACAGGCTCGACTTTCATCATTAGCTTCGATGGAGATAGGAAAGAAGGAAGAAAGAAAGGAGGATGGATATTGTGTACAGTTAAAAAGGATTTTTGGTGAGTAAAATAATGTCTGAAAAGCTCCAGTATTTGTATTTAATCATTAAATGCTGTTTTAAAAACTATTACTCCGCTTTTGGAACACTTTTCTGGGCATTCTTAACCATTTTTCTACCTTAAGAGAGATTCTCCCATTCATTCTCCCAGAGAGAATGAAGGTTCATTGGACGCCTATGTCAGTCAATGGCAGCAGCCGATGTGTTAAATGAGTGCGCTTATTGATATTTTGATGTTTGACAAAAATGACCATCTAATCTAAAGTATTTCAACATTGCAAGTTCTCCCAGAGAGAATGAAGGTTCATTGGACGCCTATGACAGTCAATGGCAGCAGCCGATGTGTTAAATGAGTGCTCTTATTGATGTGTTAAATGAGTGCTCTTATTGATATTTTGATATTAGATATTTAGATCGTTTCAACGGTATTTAGATCGTTTCAACAGTATTTAGATCGTTTCAACAGTATTTAGAGTCTAAATCAGACATGTCCAAAGTCCGGCCCCCGGGCCAATTGCGGCCCGTGGACAAATTTTTACCGGCCCGCGGCCTCTATCATGAAATCAATAATATGCGGCCCGCCAGCACTGTTGACCACAGTATAAAATACATGTGTACAAAAAGCTATTTTTCATATTTTTCATTTCACCAGAAGATGGCAGTAGCCCTGTGGCCGCACTCCGGCGTGATCGTTTCAGCCCAGCCCATTTCTAACATGGCGTCTGTAAACAAAAAAAGGAAAGTTGACCGCGAGGGCCGCCGCTTCCAGGACAAGTGGAAATTTGAGTATTTTTTCACTGAAATACGAAACAACTGTGTCTGGCTAATTTGCCAAGAGACTGTGGCTGTTTTCAAGGAATTCAACATCAAGAGGCACTACCAGACGAAACATGCTAGCTACGACAAGCTAACTGGGAACAAACGCGGTGAAAAAGTGAAGCAACTGGAAGCTGTTTTAACGGCACAGCAAAGCTTTTTCACAAGAGTCCGTGAGTCAAATGAAAATGCCACAAAGGCAAGCTACGAAGTGGCAACGCTGATTGCAAAGCACTGCAAACCTTTCACTGAGGGTGAATTTATTAAAGACTGTGTAATGAAAATGGTTGAGAAAATGTGTCCCGGGAAGAAGCAAGAGTTTGCCAATATTTGCCTGGCTCGTAATACTGTGGTACGGAGAATTGAAGACGTTTCATTAGATATTAAGAGACAGTTAGAGGCAAAAGGAACTGAGTTTGACTTTTTCTCGTTAGCGTGCGATGAAAGCACGGATGCGTCCGACACCGCTCAGTTACTGATCTTTTTAAGAGGAGTGGACAATGACATGAACGTGAGTGAAGAGCTTCTGGACCTCCAGAGTCTGAAGGGCCAAACAAGAGGAACGGATTTATTTGTTTCTGTTTGTTCCACCGTAGATGACATGAAACTACAGTGGAATAAACTCACCGGGATTATTACAGACGGCGCACCTGCCATGGCTGGCGAGCGGAGTGGATTATCAAGCCTTGTCTGTAACAAAGTCAGCGAAGAAGGAGGCAGCGCTATTAAACTCCACTGTATTATTCATCAAGAAGTTCTCTGTGCCAAATATATGAAATATGATAATGTTATGAAACCGGTGATAAAGACTATTAATTATATTCGCTCCAAAGCGCTGTGCCACCGCCAGTTTCAACAGTTTCTTCTCGACATCCAGGCTGAATACGGAGATGTTTTGTATCACACCGACGTAAGGTGGCTCAGTCGGGGGTCTGCGCTGCAGCGCTTCTTCTCTCTCAGGGAGGAAATTGGACAATTCTTGACTAAAAAGGGACAACCCATGCCACAATTAAATGATCCTGTTTGGCTGGCTGATTTGGGATTTTTAGTTGACATAACGCGACATCTGAATGCGCTGAACACAAGCCTTCAAGGGCAAAATGCAGTGGTAAGCCAACTGTATTCACACATCAAAGCCTTTCGGACCAAGCTGCTACTTTTCCAAAGACACCTGTCACAGGCGCAGCCCAATACCGCACATTTCCCGTCGCTGCAGGAAATTGTGACCAGTTTCCCACAGATCAATATCAGTGCGCAAATGACAAAGTATGCAGCAGACATCTCATCTCTGGTTGAGGAGTTTCAGCAGCGCTTTTGGGACTTTGCAGCTATTGAAAAGGAGATCACGCTTTTTTCCTCTCCTTTCTCCGTGGACCCTGATGACGCTCCAGACCACCTGCAACTGGAGCTCATTGAGCTGCAGTGTGACGCCGAGCATCGCAGTCGGCACCAACAGCTCCCTCTTGTCAACTTCTACCGCCAGCTGGATGAAGGCAGGTTCCAAGCAATTCGGACATTTGCTAAGAAAATGCTGAGCTTGTTTGGCTCCACATACATGTGCGAGAAGACATTCTCCGTTATGAACATTAACAAGAGCCGCATGAGGACGAGACTGAGTGACTCTCACCTGCGTGATGTCTTGCGCATCAAAACCACTGCTCTTGAGCCAGACATGGACTACATACTGCAGTCAAGATCCCAGTATCACCCTTCACATTAGTGCAGGCAAGACCTTTGTTAAGTCCTCTGAGTTGAATAAATTCTTAAATCTCAGTTAATTAATTTTTTTGTGATGGTCAAAATCACAGTTTGAATATGCAGTGATCATTGTTTTGTTTTCAGCACTTTTCCTACAGTGAGCATATAATAGTGAATAATATGTAATGTTTCACATGAACTTAGATATCCTTTATAGTTTTCTTAATTTTTTGTGGTTTGTGATTTCGGTAAAAACCTAAATGTAAAAAAAAATGTAAAAGTAAAAGTATGCCATTTGTAATTTAAAAAAATCCCAAAAAGTTAATTTGTATTTAATGTTAATGGTTCAAAGAATGTCAGGCTAAATAGTCGGCACCCACACATTTTCACCTTACCAAATCTGGCCCTCTTTGCAAAAAGTTTGGACACCCCTGGTCTAAATACTGTTGAAACGATCTAAATACTGTCTAACTAAAAGTATACTAATACTTTTATTTGTTTGATAAAATGACCATCTAATCTAAAGTATTTCAACATTGCAAGATCTCCCAGAGAGAATGAAGGTTGATTGGACTGCTTCAATAAAAACACCATCTGCTATTTAATAAATTGACAGTAGATGGCAGTAGCCGATCAGGCGACCAAAAGACCGGCGGCAAAAAAGACCGGCGACAAAAAAGACCGGCGACCCAAAAGACGACGACCAAACTTCCGGGCGACCTGAAGACCGCGACCAAAAGACCGGTGACCAAAAGACCGGCGACCAATCGACCGTGTACCGTGGATTTGACCTAATTTTAGTGCATTTTTTGTCATTTCACGTATGGACGTATCTACGTTCATCGCTGTCTTTTTACCGGGGAAATTATACTCCGGGCCCGGTTCTGATGTCTAAAAAGCTCCAGTATTTGTATTTAATCAATAAATGCTGTTTTCGGCTGGATTTTACCCCATTTTCGGGCAATGTTTGCCCGTACGCCATTGACGTTCATCGCTGTCTTTTCCCGGGAAAATCACCCCCTGGCCTGGTTTTAATGTCTGAAAAGCTCCAGTATTTGTATTTAATCATGAAATGCTGCTAGGAAGTGGATTTTACCCCATTTTTGTGCATTAATTTATTGATTATTTTTATGTGTCACAGCTGTAGCTGCAGTAGAGGTTTTATAGCCATAAAATAGTTTTTGAGGGTTGGATTGATACGTTGAAGGCGCTACCAGAAAATGCACCGCCCGCCACTGATTTGAACCCAGGACTCCAGAGCTGTCAGGCCGACGTTCTAACCACTAAAGCCGCCGGGCCGCCTGGCTGTTTCATTTAATTTAAAAAACAAAACCAACAACTATATACGTACTTGTATTTGGATACTGTTTTTATTCTAAGTCTATAAGTCTAATATTATTATTATTACTACTATTACTACTATTACTACTATTACTACTATTACTACTATTGCTAATATTGCTACTATTGCTACTATTGCTACTATTACTACTATTACTACAATTATTACTATTACTACTATTACTACTATTACTAGTATTACTACTATTACTACTATTACTACTATTACTACTATTACTAGTATTACTACTATTACTACTGTTACTACTGTTACTACTGTACTACTATTACTATTATTATTATTATTATTATTATTATTATTATTATTATTATATTTTTTTTTAAATTATTTTTCTATCGCTGCCAATCCTAACTTCAGTTGTCGTTCGTTGACTTTAATGCAGGGTAAATTCATTCATCCCTCCATTATCTGTACAGGTTCTCCTCCCGAGCCTATCCATATAATCCTACAATGAAGGCACCAAGGGGTTCATTCATTCATTCATTTTCTGAACATCTTATCCTCACAAGGGTCGTGGGAGGTTCTGGTACGAATCCCAGCTAACTAGAGGCACGAGGCGGAGGACACAGTTGGCGTTTGTTTATTTTTGACCTCATACTCACAACGCCACATGCTCTTTTTTGTCCTGGAGGATTTATTTAATAAAGACATGGAAAGCAGAAATGGGATCCCAGGTCAGTACTCAATTCATTGTTTATTTGCAAGAGAAAAGACGGCCTCTCGAGTTTTGACTCCAGTACAGACACTCCTCAACTTACGAACGCAATTGGTTCCGAGCGATTGTTCATAAGTTGAATTTGTTTGTAAGTTGATTCAGTGCTATATTTTGTATTATAATTTATGTTTAAGGCCGATATAAGTATATTGAAGGTTTATATAAGTGCATTTGTATGTTTAAGGCTTGTATAAGTAACACGCATTGGTTTGTACTGAAAAAAAAACATTTAATAAAATGGAGAGAATATGTACAGTACTGTAGAGAGAGATAGATTTATGTATTAGAAACTGGCCAAAAGAAGCGACCTAATGACGATTGCACAGTTTTCTTCTTTTTTTCATCATAAATGATGCAGTAGCACTGTATGGCATCATTCAATTGATTTGCAAACTTTGTGCAACGTTCAATATTTGGGTCCTGCTGCTCGATCTTTCTGTTTATAAATGGTACTGAATGTGCAACGCTCACCACTTTCTGACGCGCATCAAGCTTCGTTATTATTGCCACTCGTTTCAAATGAAATGGCTTGCCTCTTCCTTGCAACTCCCTCAATAGAAGCCTTTAGCTTTTTACCAACCATATTCAATAATGGATGCATGAGATATTTAATGATACAAATGAAAAAGGTTCTTTGCACACTGGAGATACATTCACGCACTTCCGCATTGCAACGAAGAAGGTAGATGCTGGGTGAGCTGAGCTCTCACAGCGTCAGGCGTCGGTATTAGCGGCGGAAAGAAGTACTACTCCGAAAAAGACGCGAAATACAAAATTGGACTTGCGAACATTTTTGGACTTAAACGCAATTTGCAGACATGTTCGTATGTACCGTTGTTCGTAAGTTGAATGTTCGTAAGTAGGGGAGCGTCTGTATTTAAACTCTACCGCAGCACAAAGTGGGCATTGGTTTTGAATATTAGTGGGTGTTTTTCAGTACCTATTTAGACCACCGGAGTGTAGCAGTGAGTAAACTATGTGTTTCAAAACAAGTGTGGAGTGTGTAAAAAATATAAAGACTTGAGTGATAAAGAAAAAGATTACTACTATATGATTACTGTGAATAATGTCAATAGGGTTATAGGCTGGTGAAAATTTACTTTGAATATATAACAAATCCCCCTGTTTACTTGGCGGAGCTATGTCTCATCTCATCTAATTTTCTGAACCGCTTTATCCTCATTAGGTTGCGGGGGGTGCTGTAACCTATCCCTGCTGAGCCTATCCCAGCTGACTCCGGGCCAGAGGCGGGAGACACCCTGAATCGGTGGCCAGCCGATCGCAGGGCACAAGGAGACGGACAACCATGCACACTCAGACCCATACCAAGGACAAATCCTCTTCGACTGGATAATCCGCAGTAGAAGCTCTTTTCGTAATTCCTCCCTTCTCCTACAGACCGAAGCAAAGGAGAGGGTTAGGATTAGGCATGTAACAAAAGTCCACATTTAAAAGCAATAATATTCAAAAGCTATTATGTGAGAATAAAATGCAGGCACCTGTGCAGGATATATTTCAAAAGCAAAAATATATATATGGTGAAATTTTTTAAGCAAAATTAGCCATGAGTCACAGACATTATTTTATAATCTTTCATTAGAACATCATCAAAACAACCATGTGGCGGAGGGCACAGAATGGGACGATCACTCATGGTAAGTAATCGGGTAATAGACAGATCTGGGTTCATGACACTAGAAATAAATCTCCTAATCATAGCTTTCGCGCGTGGGACAATACAGCAACTAAGAAGTGAGAATAAGGAGAATAGAGTAATAAGAGAAGTCAATACAGAAGCCACCAAATTTTTCCACTGACCAAAAACACTCGCAAACCAGTCAGAAATCGCAAAATCAACACCGAATTGTTCTTTTAATTGTGTAGCCAATTCTTTAAGGCCGTTTAAAGCAACAGTAACTTTCCCATCAAGAGTTGTGTTATTGGGAATGAAAGTACAGCATTGATCACCAAACATAGAACATACACCACCTGGTAGCCCGCCATATCAGGAATACAATCCCTCCCTCAATTGACCCTCACCAGTTTGCTTATAGAGCAAACAGGTCCACTGAGGATGCTATTGCCATTGCTCTTCATACAGCACTGAGCCACCTGGAACACCATGGGAACTACGTGAGGATGCTCTTCATTGACTATAGCTCAGCCTTCAACACCATGAAACCGGACATTCTGACTGACAAACTCTCCCACCTTGGACTATCCTCTTCAATCTGCTGCTGGATAAAGAACTTCTTGACCAACCGACCACAAACTGTTAGACTGGGTCCCCACCTCTCTTCCTCCATTACACTGAGCACTGGCTCCCCTCAAGGCTGTGTACTGAGTCCTCTTCTGTAATCCCTGTACACATACGACTGTACACCCACCCACCAGTCTAATGCCATCATCAAATTCGCTGACGACACCACTGTGGTCGGACTCATCTCAGGAGGGGATGAGTCGGCCTACAGAGACGAGGTTAACAAATTGTCTTTGTGGTGCTCGGTGAACAATCTCACACTGAACACCACGAAAACTAAAGAAATAATCCTGGACTTTCGCAAACACGGCACAGATCTGGCCCCACTCCTCATAAATGGAGTATGTGTAGACAGGGTCCAGTCCTTTAAATTCCTTGGGGTCCAGGTCCTCATGGTCTACAAACATCACGGCAGTAGTGAAGAAGGCTCAGAAACGACTCCATTTCCTCAGGGTACTTAGGAAGAACAACTTGGGCACCAAGCTTCTGATAACCTTCTATAGAACCACTGTAGAGAGCATCCTGGCGTACTGCACCACAGTGTGGTACGCTGGAAGCACGGCGGCAGACAAAAAGGCCATGCAGAAAGTGATTAACACTGCCCAGAGGATTGTCGGCTGCTCTCTGCCCTCACTGGAAGACATTGCCAGCCCTCGTTACCTCAGCAGAGCCAGGAACATCATAGGGGACCCTTACCACCCGGGTCACAATCTGTTCCAGCTGCTGCCCTCTGGCAGACGCTATAGGTCCCACAAAGCACGGACAAATAGGCTTAAGGACAGTTTTTTCCCCACATCCATCAGAACTCTAAATTTGCGGTAACATAACACACATTCCCTTCTGAGGTAATATGAAAAGATGTTTGGGTGGTGATCTGCCTCCTACTAGCTGACTGAAGGTAAGTGAAAGACAGTGAGAGGTAAGCGACCTGTATCCATAACAGCAGAATGCCAAATTACAAGTCCGTGACTATCACTTATTTAGGTCTTTTGCCGAGTAAACGCAGCTTATGGAGAAGCACCACCAATTTCTGGGTGTGATGACAAGTAGGCTTTTTTGTTGTTGATAATGACGACAGGGCCTATGTCCGATTATTATTATTATTATTGTTCAGCCATTAACATGTCCAAGGCAAGTTGGTTTTGTAAGGCGGTTAAAGAGGTACTACGAAGTTGTTCAGATATGGCACCAGTTGTAAGGTTAACAGTACGTTTTAATTGGGTTTTAATTGGTAGTGAATGTAATTAATCCAATCAACATTTTTCTTATCAGTAACAGGGAATAGTGCACTAAAAATGGGAAAACTTCAATTCCTGCAAGGACTGGATTAAACAATTTATACTCATCCAGTTCACCACGTTGAACTCCATTTGAATCCTATGTGGTATCATCCAGTTCAAATTTATTACAGATGTTTCACCTTTCTCCTGATTTATACACAATGCCTATTTCAGATCTATGATAAATAGTCACTGGAATGATGTAAGTTTCGATCCTCCCATTTTTTGGGGAGGGCTGAATAAAGTTCAAAGATTTGAGTACCACAAATGAAAACAATGTCAGCAAATCAACATTAGGCCACGTTGTTACATCAACAATATTAGTACAATAAGGAAAGAATCCAAGAGAATCAGCATGAGGATGAGAAGCTTTTTCGGCAAGATCAACTTTATTTTTATGGACAATTACCGGGCCAATATATAGCAGACTCGGGTTGAGGCGGCTCTTGATTAAGTTTTAACATTGTTAATATTCACCACAAATTTTCAAACCACTCACAGTGAGTTGGTACACCATTCCAACGCATTTCCATCAAACATTCTGGTGCCTCACTAGATACCACCGGACCTGGAGCCATTCGGGGTTTGGGTCTTCCGGCTGCGAAGGCAATACATTCACCTATTTGATAAAGTTTAGTCATTTCTGCCATGTATGCTAACCATAAGTTATCACCATAACCCCTGGCCGCAGATGTTAGGGCTTTAAACGACTCCAGAGAAGTGGTATCAAAAATTTTAACTGTGTTTTTTTAGGTTTATTCACAACAATTTCTTTTTTTATTAACATAGCAGGATCGTAAGCAGGAACTTCCACTCTTAATGTAAAATAAGGGTGTGAGGTTTATTATGGAATGCTCTATATGTGTTGTAAGCATTTTTAATAAGTAATAAGGCTATAAACCAATTCAGGGGACGATGGACATTTTTTCCTCCACATCGTCTCCTCAAGGCCCCACAGCTCGAGGACACATTGTTTTCGGACGCTTTTCGGCAGAACACAACGGGACTGTTTTGACGGGACTCCAGCAGCAGATGGCGATAATCGCATTATTGTTTGAAAATACGGATGCTTTGTTTACATTATAATACTGCTTTGTTTACATTATAATACTGCTTGGTTTACTTTAGAATGCTTTGTTTACATTATAATCCTGCTTGGTTTACTTTAGAATGCTTTGTTTACCTTATAATGAAAATATTATGCAATTCCTCACACCGTTGTTTGGGTGCCTTGTTCAACTTTTATGCTTACTTCGGCAATTCTCACACAGTTGTTTTTCTTACCATCTAGGGTGTTATTGTACTGATTACATAAACATGTTTTTTGAGTGTCGCGATTAAATACAATGATTCAGTTACTACAATTCAGAATGCCTTGTGGACTAAGACAACGTCACAAGGTACCTCCTTGCAAGTGTAACCAGTTATGTTGAAACATGTTTTCCTATTTTAATTAAATATTACTAATAATGATTTAAAAGGTTTTAATCATTATTCCATCAAAGGGCGACCCAGTGGAGCGAGTGGTTTGAACGTCAGCCTCACAGCTCTGGGGTCCTGGGTTCAAATCCATGTCGGTCCGCCTGTGTGGAGTTTGCATGTTCTCCCCGGGCCTGCGTGGGTTTCCTTCGGGCACTCAGGTTCCGTCCCATATTCCAAAAACATGCATGGTAGGCTGATTGGACACTCTAAATTGCCCCTTGGTATGGGTGTGAGTGTGCATGGTTGTCCGTCTCCTTGTGCCCTGCGATCGGCTGGCTACCGATTCAGGGTGTCTCCCGCCTCTGGCCTGGAGTCAGCTGGGATAGGCTCCAGCACCCACCACGACCCTAATGAGGATAAAGCGGTTCAGAAAATGAGATGAAATGTACTTTTTTATGATAAGCAATACAAAAGAGAAGTGGATGAATGAATGAATGTACTTTGTTATTGTGTTATCAATATAGTCGAAAGGACACGTTAGTTTTTTTCTGTGTAATAATGATTTGCTACATTACATGTTATAGGGATTTGAATACAGCTGTTGTTTGGGGATCCCAAGGTTATAAGATTTTGATTATGATAAAAATTGGCTGACGTCAAACGGACATTTCGTCGAACGGACGTTTGGTCGAACGGACGTTTGGTCGAACGGACGTTTCGTCGAACAGACGTTTGGTCGACGGATTCACCGCCTGACATTTCGTCGAACGGACAATTCGTTGCCGGATTCGCTCGCTCTCAAAATTATAATCATGAGAGAGAGAGATACCCGGACGTCCGTCTGCCATTGACGGCGGTAGACGTCCGATTCATGTTGACTGTTGCGTTATAGATCCACTTGATGGAGCTCTAATAACATAAATAGCATCTGCAGCACAGTCAACATGAATCGGACGTCTACCGCCGTCAATGGCAGCTTATTGATAATGTGTTTAATTTGGGACAATAATAGTATAAAAGAGGCAAGTTTGTCTATACCAGGGGTGGGCAAACTTTTTGAATTGCGGGCCAGAATGGATACTAAAATTTGACAGAGGTGCCGGGCCAGGAGCATATGGACACGCAATGTTATTTATCAAACCTGGGGATTGAAATGTAAGAAAAGACACAATTGAAGGTGAACATTTATTTTCAAATTTACTTTCAACATTAAGAACATATTATTATTCAACGAAAGAAAGCAGCATGTTGTTCTCCAAGTTACACTCCAACAAAGATCTAGACCAGGGGTCACCAAACTACGGCCCGCGGGCCGGATACGGCCCGCCGGCACATTTGGACCGGCCCTCTGAACAATACCAGAGACGCTATCGGATTTTTTTTTTTTTATTTATTTATTTTTTTTAAATTTTTTTTTTTTAATTTTTTTATTTTGGGATGCGCCCCGCCGGCACATTTGGACCGGCCCTCTGAACAATACCAGAGACGCTATCGGATTTTTTTTCCTATTTGGCCTTGAAGACTGGGACGTTTTAATCTTGTGTTTGGTTCATTGCCCCCCTGCTGAGCCCACAAATCATCCCAGTGAAGCGGGGCTTCGCATTGCTTCTTTGGTGACACGCGCGGGGAGAGTGTTTCCCTTTGATGCATGCGGGCACGTCCACCGTTGCATGCACGAGCAGTGTTACCGAGACATCTGGACGATCGCAGGTGAGGGCGGAGCCCTGGGACCATCGCGGACTATTCAAGCATATTAAAACTGCAACCTGTTTGAGAACGGAATAATGGCGAAAAAGTTAGGTGAGAGAAAAATTGATTCAGAATGCAGGGTATTTAACCTGGAGTGGACAAACGATTATTTTTTTGTTCAATGCAAAGAAAAGGCTGTTTGTCTCATTTGTTAAGAGACGGTGGCGGTATTCAAAGAATACAATCTTTGCCGACACTATGAATCCCGTCACAAAGACAAGTACGATAGATTGCAAGGCCAAATACGAGCAGACAAACTCTCAAAGCGAAAAAGTGGACTACTATCTCAGCAGAACCAGGCATCCGTTCGGGCCAGCTTTTGGGTTGCTAAATTGATAGCAAGCAGCGGTAAGCCTTTCACTGACGGAGAGTTTGTTAAGAAATGTATGGATACTGTCGCGGAGGAGGTGTGTCCCGAGAAGAAAGATGCATTTAATGCCGCAAGTCTGTCGGTGAGTACAATGACCAGACGCGTTGAAGAAATCGGGAGTAATGTATATGCCCAGCTGCAGCAGAAGACGAAATAATTTGACTTTTTTTTCATTAGCACTGGATGAAAGCACGGACGTGCAAGACACAGCGCAACTGCTCATTTTTATTCGTGGAGTTAGCGCAAACTTTGAGATTTGCGAGGATCTGGCAGCCCTCCAAAGTCTCAAAGGGACTACAACGGGAGAGGATATTTTTGACAAAGTGTGCCAAACCATGGAGAAGTTGGACCTGGACTGGTCAAAGCTAGCTAGCATCACGACTGACGGGGCTCCTAGCATGGTGGCCGAAACTCGCGGTCTAATAATGGGACGCATGAACCGGGAGTTGGAAAAAAGGGGTCTCACCGCCCCGCTACGAGTCCACTGCCAAATTCACCACCAAGCACTGTGCTGCAAAATGTTGACGTGGGATTCTGTAATGACGGTTGTGGTGTCGTGCATAAACTTCAGAGCAAAGGGAGAAGATTGTGCATGGCACAACAGAAAGTTAATGTTCCATGGCTTTTTTTCTATGAAGAACCCAGAGAGAGTTATTTAGTTATTATTTATTTCATAAATAGTGTTATTTATTTCCAGTTTTTTCTGTGAAGAACTCAGAGAGGGTTATTTAGTTATTATTTATTTCATTAATAGTGTTATTATATGTTTCCTGACTTTTTTTCTGTAAAGAACCTGGAAAGGGTTATTTGGTTATGTGTGGCTTTCTGGAAAACAATTAAAAAAAATTAAGCTCCCCTACGATCCTCACACTTTTTCTGTTACAAACTGACACCGGCCCCCCATCAGAGAAGGGAAAAGTTATGTGGCCCTCACAAGAAAAAGTTTGGGGACCCCTGGTCTAGACTATTGGGTCATCTATCGGGGAAACAAGGGTATTGCAGTGCAAAGGGAAATGAATGAGGTCATTGATTTTTACTTTAATTTGGACAACGTCGGCGGGTCCGATTAAAAAGCCTAACGGGCCGTAGTTTGAAAAACATGTACACACACGCCAATAATACGCAATTTATTGATAATTTTGACAGCGAGCGAATCCGGCGACGAATAACATGTACACACACGCCAACAATACGCAACTAATTGATAATTTTAAGCGCGAGCGAATCCGGCGACGAATAACATGTACACACGGCAATAATACGCAACTAATTGATAATTTTAAGCGTGAGCGAATCCGGCGACGAATAACATGTACACACACGCCAATAATACGCAACTTATTGATAATTTTGAGAGCAAGCAAATCCGGGAGCGAACGAGCAAATCCGGCGACAAATAACATGTACACACACGCCAATAATACGCAACTTATTGATAATTTTGATATTAGATATTTAGATATTAATGCTCTTACATTCTCAATGCAATTACAAACTCACTCTCTCTCATAATGATTATAATTTTGAGAGTGAGAGATTACCTGGTTGATCGCTTTCAACAGTAAACTCTCTCTCTCATGATTATAATTTTGAGAGCGAGCGAATCCGGCGACGAATTGTCGGTTCGACGAATTGTCAGTTCGACGAAATGTCCGGCGGCGAATCCGTCGACCAAACATCCGTTCGACCAAACGTCCGGGGACCAAGTGTCTGTCGACCAAACATCCGTCGACGAAACGTCCGGGTACCCTGACTGATCAGTGGACTCCCTTAGCTCAAGAACCAGTCTAGACTTGTTTTGCCTGTAACCCAGACTGATATGCGTTCCGATGTCTTCCTTATATTGAAGTATATCTATTGGTGAACCTATCACAGATAAAACGCTAAACAAAATTCATTTTGACGTCTATGAATGCAATCCATGAAAAAAATAAACTGTATCTTCCATAAACGTGAAAAAACTCACTTACTTGTGCCTGCCATTTCTCGCTCAGGGCGCCGGCATTGTACTTTTTACCTGTAGTTTAACTAGTGGTGCGCCGTCAGGGCCTTCAAGGTCTTCTCTGCTGGCCTAAGAAATATCTGAATCACAGACTGATGTTAATTATATTTTGTCCATGAATACTTATTAAATAATTCCAAATTGTCTGTTAGCTTCCTTTCATTGCTTTTCCCCCTGGTTGCACTGCTTCCAGATGTGTGTTTTCATTTTGAAGCATTTAACCAATCACATTTCAGCCATTATTTGTTGCCAGGGTCGTAAATCTGCCTCAAGGCCTTCACAATCAGTTCTGCAGGCTCTGCTGCATTAAACAAGCGTTGATAAGACTGTTGCTTTAACCAATCAGAATTCGATTTGGTGACACCAAGGCCTTCTCGCAGGCGTAGGGATACGTCAACGCTTTCACCAACTATGATTGGCTAGTGATAGAGTGGACGAGCCAGAGCTACCAAACTGTATCTGGAGCGAGCTGCACAAGCAAATATATTGTTGTGTTGATTTAATAGCGGTTTTGTCAACCCGCAATGGCTGAAGGAGGAGAAGAAATGGATTTGTTTGCAGATATACTGTCAAAGCCATATTCAAGACGGACTTTTCAAGAAAAAAAGCTGGACATCATTAAGAAAGGTCGGACAACTCCAAAGCAAGCAAGCCTGTCACAACCGGGACCGAACATTTTCAGCACTAAATCGAATAAAAACGTATGCCAGAAATACGACAGGACAGGCTCGACTTTCAGCATTAGCTTTGATGGCGATAGAAATGGAGGAAGAAAGAAAGAAAGGAGGATGGATATTGTGTACAGTTAAAAAGGATTTTTGGTGAGTAAAATATGGCTATATTCCTAAATAATATTTCAATTGTATGAGGTTATTATTGATTGGATTGGATAACTTTATTCATCCCGTATTTGGGAAATTTCATTGTGACAGTAGCAAGAGGGTGAGAATGCAGGTACAGGAAAGGCATAGTTACACATAGTTACAAGTTAGACAGTACAGTTGCAAAGGCCGCAGAATCATTAAGAACCACCAAATCAAATCATTAAGACAGAAAAGCAGCAAAAACACAAAACGAGCAAGAGTGGACAAGTGTCAACAAAAACATAGTTAAGACATTATTGAAGCTCCCATGGATAATTCTCTTTCTTGAAAAGAGAAAAGGCAAGACTTTTGTTCTGACTCCATTTCTTAAAGCCTTCATTGCCTCTGCCCAAAGTGGGTGTTAATTTCAATACAAATGGGTGGGTTTCAGATACAAGGAACATAGCTGGTTTGAAATCAAATACTGTTGGGTCTTAACTTGGATATTTGTTGAAATAGTGATTCTCAAGATATGACACCCTTTGAACCATAAAAACAAGATATTTAGATAGCTCAGTTGTTTATACTACAACAAACAACCAGAGACACAAACTGTTTGTCACACATTCCTATGAAGAATACTACGCAACCCCTATGATCAGATAGTGACATGCACTATGCTTCATTTAGTAAGCAAATGCGAATATGGCTCAAACCTTTAAGTTAATTTTTTATAACAAATAATTCATAACAACACCTGCGTAATGTGTATCTCATGCTATTATTGCATCCAGAGACTTGGTGATTAGGGATGGAATGACAAACTAGACTACTATGGACACACTTCCTGGTTGTAGTACTGCTCACATGAATTCTTTTTTTAATTTGTCCATGTTCAGGCAACACCCTTTTGAAACATGCAATGGAATGTGCAATCCAGCAGATGATCCTTTCGATTCATACAGTATCTCAGAAGTACCATATGCGATGAATTTCTTCCGATTTTCCCTTCAAAGTAACACATTTGTAGTCCCTATTAAAACCATGAATATGGAGGTGAAATTGATTGTAACGAATGTCATGCTCTGTTTCCTACAATGACATGTGTCATTTCAGCAGCTGATTAACTCAACGAGAGGAGGCAGGATCACAACAGCTGCAGCCGATTGACAGATCCTGTATTTCAGAACACCGGCTACAACCAGCTGATTGTAGGATTGTTGTGTGCATTTCCGTTTCGTACTGCCCTGCCTGCTAAAGGAATATAAAAGTTTGAGCTTAAAGTAGTTCATTAGATGTTGTTACATCCTGTGTATGAGTGTGTGAGACTGTAAGGTGTTAAGTGTGTGACTGCAACAATACAGGATGTAGGGGGGTTGCAAAAGTGGAATGTTTGCAGATGCCGTGGGGGTGCAAGAGTGGAATGTTTGCAGATGCAGATGGGCCGGGGGCAGTTGGTGGAACGGGGGACTGCGACCGGGAGGAGCCAGCGGGCGATTCCGCAGGGGAAGAAAGACCAATGAGCAAGCTAAAGTTAACTGCAGTATACACATAGCCAATAGAATAATGCCAGGATGCCTTTGTTGCTGTGCCATTTGCATATTGGGTAGTATAACTCATTGCTGGGCAACTCGGATGTAGTAGTATGTCGGCTGGTGGCAACAGAGGTGTATAGATCTGTGCTGAGAGGGACCCGAGACCCAGTTGTATGTATTAGATTTGTGTGTTAGGAATAAATCCACTCGTGTGTGAAAATGCTAGCTTCCTGATACCTTTCTATTGCGGAACGAGCGCGCAAATTGTTGGATGAGTGGCAGTTGGGTAAGGTCACAAATTGGAGTCAGATTACTAACTTAACTTTAATATAATTTAGAGATAAAATTCCCAACACTGCCCAACACTTTACTGCAACTTCCCGAGAGCTTCTCTTTGGTATTTTGTATTTTTGGTACCTTCAAAGACTTTATTTTCCTCGCCGACTCAGTCGTGCTGTTTTCGTTGTACTTTTGACCCGTAGTTTATTCGTCGACTCGGTTGTACTGCGTTTGTTATATCCTTTTTTGATACTCGCGTGCTCTTTCTGTTCAATAAATCCTGGTTTCTCTGAATTTAGTCCTCCATTTCCTTAGTTGTTGTGGATCCATCCTTAATCGGCTTGTCGATTCCTAACAGGGACAGCGTAATTCCCTCGGAGACTCACCCCATGCTGGTCCATCTTGAAGAGGTTTAAGTCCGGCAAATGGGTGAGTAGGCTTGTCTAATGCACTCGTAGGTAACGGTGTAAATCTGGCTAATTTAGATGACGGCATAGCTAATGGCGTAGGTTCGTGTAATCAGGCTAACGGTGTATCCTCAGTTAGGTTTCTGAGTTTAGTTAATCGTCCCGCTCTACAAGCTTGCTTTCGCTTCCTATTTCGACGATTTCGCTGTTCAAATCCGACAATAACACATGGTGGTCCTGGCGATCTGGCTATCTCGTTCAGTATATTCTGCGCATGATGGAAGTCGTTATAAACGGTAGTTACGCCCCGTAGACCAATGTTTAATAAATCTAAATGGCTGTATTTGATGTTAAATTTGATAATAAAGTCTGGTATTGACGAACAACTTGCAAAAACACACACGAAAAACACGAAACGAGTAAAGAAGTAGCGAGAGCTTGACATTGCATGCATTTGCGCCGCCATCTTGCATTACACCAATTCACAATTGTGAATAAGGGGGCGTCTTATACAAGAGAAATCGTAAAATTCAACGACTTAAAGGCAATTTTAAGGGTGCGGCTTATACGCGGAGGCGTCAATATGCGAGAAAATATGGAAATGTATCCAAACAAGCCAGCTGCTCTTTGCCTAACTGTTTGAATGAATCATGTTTCTGCTCTGTTGTTTTCATGTTTGATATCATTAAAACCCAAATGCTTCCTAAGATTTAAGATCTAATTCGCAAATCACCCCCATATTGTTGACCGACCCAAGGAGAGCAGTACAGCGAAATCAGTGGCTGAGTTCCTCCTGCAACTGACTGGTCTAGACCCCACCAATGAGACCATGTTTATCTGTTAGGCTCACCAATAGGCATTCCCAAATGCACGCATAAATAAAGAGACAAGACTTTCTTCTGAGTTTTCTTGCAAGAGAGAATCAAACCTTTCAGGTCTCTCCCCAGGTTCGTTCTGGCGTCACATGCATCTTTTCCTTGTTTATTAGCTTCGAGGACCCTAGTTACAATGGACGTCTCAGCTCTCAAGGGAGGGGTGGGAAACAGGAGTGAGACGTCAATAGTCAAGGACCCTAGTTACAATAGACGTCTTAGCTCTCAAAACAAATGAAGGTCATATAGAGCCGAAGGATCTTCTCCACATTCCAGCAGTCCAAGAGGATTCGACCTTCCTGTTGTTTGGTCTAACTAAGGAGCAAAGCATTTACTTTGTTGCAAGTATAGGTACTATAATAACTTTTCTAATGTTAATAAGCTAAGTAAAGCAAAGCGTTCTTCATTGTGAGCAAATATATAATAATGTAAGACTAATAACCCTATCATGGAGTTCCTCCTGCAACTGACTCGTCTAGACCCCACCAATGAGACCATGTTTATCTAAGATAGGAGCCATACCGAGTAGCCCATAGCTTGCCGTTACCACAATGAAAACCAACAATAAACAAATTAGAGAAAAACAATCCTTCACTAGGCATGTACCAATGATCTATTTTAGTGTTTGATAAAATGACTAATACATTGTTGCCATTATGCGATAATATTACCATTTTTCTTCCTTTTCTCTCTAGCCAACTAATAACTAATGTCACCATACTTTTGATTAAACCACCCGTTCAAAAATAATATTAATAAATATTGTAACATCATTTACAAACGTCATTTTCAGAAGAATTTCCGCCTGTGAGTTTCTAGGTGCTCCCTGAAACACTTTTTTCCCCCTGTCGTTATGGGAAGACTCGGCGAAACACAATGCTGCTTGCTGCAATTTAATTTCTAAGGTAGGACGCCTTTCCACGTCATTTACAAACATCATTTTCGGAAGAATTTCGAGTTTCTAGGTGCTCCCCAGAACACTAATAAAGTATTGTATTGTAGGGGAAGGCAAGGAGGATGGGGATGACACACATGGAAGGAGTAAAAATGGGAGAGCCATAATGATTAAATTAGGCCAAAGAAAAGTAGAAAAATGTGTTAGTGTAGGATTTCCAAGAGGAGACGTTTAAAATCTCCACCACACTCGGCATTGAGGGCTTCTTTCAAGGGAACATCATACTTTTCCAGATACATATCCTTCACCGTGCCTAGATCAACCTGGTGGATAAACATATTAATTTCAATAAAATCAATTCTGCTGTTAGCCAACAGAATAAACCATTATTAATATTCATTTATTCATTCATTTTCTGAACCGCTTTATCCTTATTAAGGTCGCGGTGGGTGCTGGAGCCAATCCCAGCTGACTCCGGGCCAGAGGCGGGGGACACCGTGAATCGGTGGACAGCCGATCGCAGGGCACAAGGAGAAAAACAAGCATGCACACTCACACCCATACCTAGGGGCAATTTAGAGTGTCCAACCATGCATGTTTTTGGAATGTGGGAGGAAACCGGAGTACGCGAAGGAAACCCACGCAGGCCCAGGGAGAACATACAAACTCCACACAGGTGGACCAACCCGGATTTGAACCCAGGACCCCAGAGCTATGAGGCCGATACGCTAACCACTCAAGTCGCCGGACCGCCTTACATATACAGAGCTGCCAACTTCTCTGGAATTTCCAGAGTTTACTCCGGACAAGAAATGCAAACTCCGGGAATGCTGAAAACTTTCCGAAACTCCAGAAATAAAAAAAATGGTCACTTAATTTTTTTTCAGCAACCATTTTCGAAAAATAACAAATTTAAATGCCTCAAAATTACTCCATCTTACTTCCGCATTTGATTCAAATGCACTGTAAACCGGATGAAGGATCGAGATTTGCACATTGCACAACATGCAAGTGCGACTTCAGCGTGGCACATGCTGGAATTCGTTATTGTAAAACGCACGTATAATGACCCAAACACAAAGATATACTTATTTTCATTATGGTGTACTTTTTCAGAAGTTTGCAAAAACACAAGATATCAATTCACGTAAAACATGATCATAACAGTTTGATTTAAATTTTCCTACATAATTTTTTTTAACATTTTCTTTTGATTTTGCGCGAATCACACACTCCTGATGAAAACATAAATCTCCGGAAATAGGACAAGGGTATGTATACCGTATTTCCATGACTATATGGCGCATCACATTTTAAGCCGCAGTGTCAGTAACGAGTGCTATTTCTGTATTTGACACACACAAAAGACCCATCACATTTTAAGGCGCACCCACTAGATGGTGCTGCGCTAAAGGGAATGTCAACAAAACAGTCAGATCGTTCAACCAAACTTTATTAATAGATTACAAATCAGCTTTGTGACAACTCCAATCACTCCCAACATGAATAAACAAGTTTTTTTTTATTTTCTCCGAGGTTAAAGTATTAGTATTTTCGTGTCACAGCAATAGCATAATAACTCATGTTAAACAGGTGTGCATCTCACCAAAGTCGTCATTAATCGAGTCAGTAATTTCTGCCTCCGAAAGATCGGACCACAGTTGAAACTTCCACTGGGAACAACAACGAACATAGAATTTATGTGCTCAATCAACCGAAATGTAACGCTGTTTTATATATCTCAGCATTGCCTGGCACACCGGAAATAGAGTCTGGGCTGCTTGCTGTAGTTGCCAGGGCTGTTGTGGTTAGATATTTATCCATATACAATATATATATGTTATAGTTATAGTTCGCAGTCTAGCTTTGAATGCTCTGTTGACGCCAACATCTAGCGGCAGGATTTCTTTTATAAATCCAGCCGGAATGACGGCAAGCACCAAATTAGTGTGTTCGCCATCATACTGGGTGTATTGACAAAAGAACTATGTATCCCAGAAGTCACTGCGCACCGGAAATAGAGTCTGGGCTGCTTGCCGTAGTTGCGAGGGTTGTTGCGGTTCGATATTTATCCATATACAATATACAATATATATATATATATATATATATATATATATATATATATATATATATATATATATATAGTTCGCAGTCTAGCTTTGAATGCTCTGTTAATGCCAACATCTAGCAGCAGAATTTCTTTTGTAAATCCAGCCGGAATGACAGCGAGCACCAAATTAGTGTGTTCGCCGTCATACTGGTTGTATAGACAAAAGAACTAAATATCCCAGCAGTCACTGCACACCGGAAATAGAGTCTGGGGCTGCTTGTCGTAGTTGCGAGGGTTGTTGCGGTTCGATATTTATCCATATACAATATATATATATATATATAGTTCGCAGTCTAGCTTTGAATGCTCTGTTGACGCCAACATCTAGAGGCAGGATTTCTTTTGTAAATCCAGCCGGAATGACGGCGAGCACCAAATTAGTGTGTTCGCCGTCATACTGGGTGTATTGACAAAAGAACTATATATCCCAGCAGTCATGGCGCAGTACTTTTTCTACGGGGAAAATAGTAGAGTCGGGGGGCTGCTTGCCGTAGTTGTGAGAGCTGTAGAGGATGGTGTACCCTATCGACTGAATTATTTTATTTTATCGTGATAACAATTTTAGTATTGGTCCATATGTAAAGCGCACTAGATTATACGGCGCCCTGTCTATTTTGGAGAAAATTTAAGACTTTTATGTGCGCCTTATAGTCGTGAAAATACGGTATATGTGTATATATGTATATTTTTGTGTGTGTGTGTGTTTGTGTATATGTATGTATATATATTTCTGCAAATCACGGTAGTGTTTCTGTATTCTGTTGAAAGTTTCATTAAGATACAGTCAAATTCATGATTAATGGGCTTGGGTGGAACTCTGGTTTCTGTCTGCTCACACAATACAAACCTCAGAGCGACCCACGATCATGCGGATGAGTGCGTCCTCATCGGTGCCGAGTCCCCTCATCGCAGCATTAAGGCACCTTGCAAAGTACAGCTGAGGATTCTTGGCACAACGGACTATAAAACAAACAAACAGATACTGTGTAAAGTACAGTGTTTTTCATATTTTTTAAGTAAATAGTGGTTACTACAAATCAATTCTTAACCGGGGTTCGATCGAACTCTAGGGGTTCGGTGAGTCGGTCTCAGGGGTCCAGTGGAGCCTCTGCCCCGGAGGTCAACCCACATCGACCCATCACGTCTATTCACCATAACATTCTCTGCTTGACCATCACTGGCTTCAGAGGATCACGTGACATTGCTTGGTCAATCAGTGCTACGAGGAATTTATATATCATGAATTTGAAAAAAAATCACATTTTATCTATAATCCTTCTAAAGCGTGATTTATGGATGGGTGTGTGTGGGCGTGACCAGACTTTTGGTCGCCGGGCTTTTGGTCGCTGGACTTTTGGTCGCCGGACGTTTGGTCGCCGGACATTTGGTCACCCGGACCCAAACGTGCGGCGACCAAACGTCCGGCGACCAAAAGTCCGGCGACCAAACATGGTAAAACAACACGGTCTACGCATCAATCAAAGCCAACAATGGCCCTGAGCAGTTTCACTGAGCGGACGTGTGAGTGTATAAGAGTGTGTATGTACATGGGTTGTCCCCTTAGGAAGGGACATCAGTCAGGGTCTTAACAAGTTCTCCAACAAAACACAATAAAAGTACGGAAAATTTGGAGCTTTTCTTTAGCCTAATAATTAATAGGGCATTAAGTATGACAAAATAATAATTCACAGTTTGTATTTAGGGAATTTGAGCAACAATTTTAAATGGTAATTATCAATAAACTTCCGGGCGACCAAACGTCCGAGTGCCGTGTGTGAGTATGTTAAGATTCTCTCGCTACGTTTGTCCCAATAGAGAGGTGAATTTTTTTATGGTGGCCAGAAACGGCTGTCGGATCCTAAAAGACGAGTGATTGAATTTCTTCATCTTCTCTAAGTGTGTAAACTCAATCTTTTATTTGTTAAAGCTGAAAGGAGAGTTGATGTATGAATTGTTGTTTTTATACGATGTGCCCTAAACGCACCACGTCATTTACAAATGTTATTTTCGGAAGAATTTCCGCCAGCGAGTTTCCAGGTGCTCCCCAAAACACTTTTTTCTCCTGGCGTTACGGGAAGACTTGGCGGGACACGATGCTGCAGGTCGCGCTGACCCAATTTAGTTGTAAGGTAGGACGCCTTTACACGTCATTTACAAACGTCATTTTCCGAAGAATTTCCTCCAGCGAGTTTTCAGGTGCACACACACGCACACCCACACATCCATCCATAAATCACGCTTTATAAGGATTATAGAATGGCTAAACCGTGATTTATGGGTGGGTGGATGTTTTATGTTAACATTCTCCTACTCACAACAACATTAACCTTCTTTAAGTGTGTAAACTCAAGCTTTGAGCATTTGCAAGGATTATCGATGAGTATGCCTGACCAGAAATATGTTAACTTGCTGCTCTCTTTTGTGGTAGTTTTAAGCATTACACTCTGCAGATTCGAAAAACCTATACCTTCTTCAGTGCACACGCAGTGCTTCCGCTTAGTCATTTCAGCTTGAAGTTAGTTGCATGAACTACGCAACAGCATCGCTATTTTGTGAGTTTTTATTTTTGTCATATTTTCACTTTGGTCCACAATGTTTTAACAAATATAACACCCAAACATTGCTTATATAGGTACAATTTGTTATCCTTTCTTTTGAAATTGACCGTCAGTTTTCCTTACTTTTTCCTAAAAAGCATACTCCTGCTTCTGTATAACTGTGCATAATCGTATACACGTTTGCTGTGCTGTGTGTAACTGAAAATTTCCTTTCTCATCTAACCCATTTTTTTATAGCGTAACTGCCTTTTGGTTCTAAACAAGCTGGTCCCCCCTGCTTGTTTTACACGAAAGTAGGGTTTGGTATGCGCATATAAAACTGGTGGGTTTCGGTGAATGCGTATATGAAACTGGTGGGGTTCGAAGGTCACGTCCACTGGACAAAATGAATACATAACAGTTTCCTCCTGGTGGTATTAGCATGGAAGTCGCTAGCATGGGCACGGTGCAGTCAGTGGCAGTTATAAAAACTGGTGTCTGTTTTTTTCTGCCTCTCTGATACTCTCTGACTGAGAGACACACATTTACTTAACAGCCAATGTTACACTATTATGGAAAATCACTCCAGGGGAAAAAGGCGAACGATGTTTATAGATGGCTAGACTCGTAATTGGAATAGTAATGAAGTGTGGCCTTGTAATAATGTAATCAGCGCATGTGACGTTCCATTTTATTCTTGAAATTTTTGTATAGCTACAAAGGAGGATTACTTTTGATATCAAGTTGTGTCAAAACTACTTGACAGATTGAGATTAAATCTTATGGTTATGTTCCAGGTGATTAGAGCGAAAGTTTGGCGTAGAAAAATGGAAGGTACATTTTTGGTCAAAATAACCATTGAACCATTCATTATCTGTACTGCTATTCCTATCAAGGATCGCAGGGGGTGCTGGAGCCTATGCCAGCCAACTATGGGCACCAGGTGGGGAACACCCTGAATTGGTTGCTAGCCAATCGCAGGGCATAAGGAGACAGACAACCATTCACTATCACACTCATACCTAGGGGCAATTTAGAATGTTTAGCCGGCCTAACATGCATGTTTTGGGGATGTTAAAGAAAAACAGAATACCCAGAGAAAACTCACGCGGGATCAGGATTCATCATAAATAACTACATCATTATGTTTATTTTTTTACATACCTAGAATCACGTAACAGTCCTTTAAATTTCCTGAAGCCTCAGAGTCAATAGTGTCCAGGACGTCTCTTCCGGATAACTCAAGTCACAAGACAACATGTTAAAACATTTTTGAATCAGTTTTGACCGGGCAAGTTCTGGTCCAGAATGACTGTGAGCACTGCTTACTGTCTCATAGGCTTTAAAAGTGGCCTGGAGCTGCATGTAGTTCCTGTGTGCAAGTATGTAGCTGAAGGTTGACTCATCTGTGCCAAACATTCCTTCCCCTGCCTGGTTGTTAGAGACCAATGAGAGAAGGAAACCTTTCATTTGGATCTGCAATTCATCTAAAATAGTTTAGTTCACAATGGTTGCATTGTTAATGCCCTGTAAAACCGACATACGGACATAAAAAAATATATTTCATTGTTCCAAATGAAAGAGTGATGTTAACAAGCCTACCTAATTTGAATTAATACAAATATTTCTAAATGTATGGGACAAAGATTCAAAAGGAAGAAATATATAGCTGGCGTGTCATGCCTCAGACATTTTATGTGTGTCAGTTGACTGTGCTCAAACCATACACAGCTCTAGTGCCAACTGTCAATCATCTACTTTTACATTCTACTTATTACTAAGTGGAAAAGAGATGCCACTTTATCTAGATTGTTTCCTACTCATCTATAATTGTGGCTTTGTCAGTATGTACAAAAATGTATTTTTGGCCACATTTTCAGATCACCTTGCTTCCATCACCACACCACCTGAGCCACAAAAGAATTAGTCAAAAATCAAACAAATGATACTATATTGCAATATTACATGTGCACAATGTACCATATTTTCTCGCATATACGCCGTATTTGTCGCTAAAAAAATGATGACTGAATTGAGGGCACGGCTTATACGCACAGGTTAGACGTGACATGTACGAAACGCCATAACGCAAGACAATGTGGCCGATACGGTCATTTATTTCAAAATAGAGAAATGATAAACAAATAAAACGCTTAACAAAATTCATTTTGACGTCTATGATTAAAATTAAAGAAAAAAAAACGTATCTTGCATAAAACGGGAAAAAACTCATTTACTTGTGCCAGACATTGCTCACTCAGGGTGCCGCCATCTTACCTAGGGATGACAAACCAGACAGCTACGGACACACTGTTGTGTTGTACTGCTCATTTGACTTCCTTTTTTAATTTTTCAAGGTGCAGGCAACACCCTTTATGAATGTGCAATTCAGCGGACGATCCTTTTGATTCATAAAGTATCTCAGAAATACCACGTGCGAAGATTTTTCTTTCAAAGTAACACATTTGTACTCGCTATTAAAACCATGAACATGGAGGGGAAAAATTGTGAATCGGGGGCGTTTAACACAGGAGAAATTGTGAAAGTCACAGTATGGCAGACACGTGGTTAGTATTGAACATCATAACCACTAGATAGTTATAATGTTACGCTGTTAATAGATGGTGAATAAGAACCAATAAAAATATGTTTTTCCATTGTAATATCCTGTATTACGTGTTTTTGAGAGGCTTCGAATAAATTAATTTGTTATTAGTTCATTTCTATGGGAAAAGTTGATTTGAGATACGAGTAAATTGACATACGATCCCGGCATTAAGCTTGTATCTCAAGGTATTACTGTATTTTACAGATACTCCTCATGCCAGCCCGAGACTACAAAATTTGTTTAGTCAACCCAACAAACACTGTGGACGAGTTGTCTCACTACAAGAGTACAGCGTTAGATTGCTGACAGAATTCCATAAGGTGGCGCGAGTAGTTAGCGCGTCGGCCTCACAGCTCTGGGCTCCTGGGCTCAAGTCCAGGTCGGTCCACCTGTGTGGAGTTTGCATGTTCTTCCCGGGCCTGCGTGGGTTTCCTCCGGGTACTTCGGTTTCCTCCCACCTTTCAAAAACATGCATGGTAGGCTGAATTTGAAATTGCTCCTAGGTATGGGTGTAAGTCTGTATGGTTGTCCGTCTCCTTGTGCCCAGTAATCGGTTGGCCACCGATTCAGGGTGTCCCCCGCCTCTGGCCCGGAGACAGCTGAGATTGGCTCCAGCACCCCCCGTGACCCTAATGAGGATAAGGCGGTTCAGAAAATGAGACGAGATGAGACAATTCCATCAGCGTAATGGCAAATACCGCAAGCAAGTAATTCGAAATACTATCTGCGTAAAATTAGTTCGAAGCATGCACTTGTGATACTTATTTAACTCGCAATTGTGATTCACTTCATCGCACTCAAGCTGCACAGAAGCCGACAGGAAAAGACTACAGAGGGTGATCAACACAGCCCAAAAGACCATCAACTGGCCCCCTACCTGCCCTGTTCAGCATCTACAAATTCGATTCAATTCAATGTTAGTCTGTCACTATTCTCAACCAATCAGGAGTCGGAATGCAGAGTAAATTCTGATTCGGGGCTCACTGTCCAATCTTAACAAAAGGTGGAGAGAACATGCCATATTTTGCATTATATTTCCTTTTAGAATAAAACCTGTACGTATACATCAATTTTAAATATTTACATATGGACGCTTTGATGTGATATTTACCATTTACTGGTCAGTTGACATCCTCCCTACTACTTCAAATTGAATGTGTTCGTAAACCCATAAGGGACTCATGGTTCTCCTAGTTATACTTGTGTAAAATGTGATTGGACAGAAAGAACTTTATCAGAATTTGACCTACATTCCGACTCCTGTCTGGTTGAGAATAGTGGCAGAGTTGAAACATGAAGTGTATCGCAAGCGCGGGTCAAGCAGGTATCACAAGCGTTCGGTTACACTTGCAGTATTGCACATTGGGCCTATGGAACTTGTTTTACGCTTGCAGTGTTTCACATTTCGCTTATGGAATTGTGGCAGCAGTCTAACGCCATACAAGACCAGAGATCTGAACATTGCGTACTGCTGCGAAGAGCAAAGACCGACAGCTTGTCTTTGGAATGCGGGACAAGCAACTGTAAATTAGTAATGGCCACTTAGTATCATAGTAATATTTTGTCAGGATTTAGCTTTTTCTTACACCGATGGCCCGTGACTATCAACTTTCTCTAAGTATATTCGCGTCATCGTCGTTGTGACAATCTAAACCAGCGGTGCCCAACCACCCGTCTGTGGACCGGTACCGATCCGCGAGCTACCTAGTGCTGGTCGGTCAGAGTAAAAAATATTAACGTTTTCAATCTCGCCCTCCTACTTGAAATGAGAAAAGTTGTTATAATAATAATAATAAATAATTGCTATTATGCTTGGGACTTTTTTTTACCGTCGTGGGTGTCTGTGAAATATGAAATGCATCCTTTTAGATTCTTTTTATAAGCTACCATGTTTTCTTTAGCAACTAGAATAGAATTTTACTGACACCTACTGGTCAAGGCGTGTCATCACTGGAAAGATTATTGCTCAGGGAGCAATGCCATAAACCAGGGGTCCCCAAACTTTTTTCTGTGAGGGCCACATAACTTTTCCCTTCTCTGATGGGGGGCCGGTGTCAGTTTGTAACAGAAAAAGTGTGACGATCGTAGGGGAGCTTAAAAAAAATATTGTTTTCCAGAAAGCCACATAACCAAATAACCCTTTCCAGGTTCTTTACAGAAAAAAAGTCAGGAAACAAATAATAACACTATTAATGAAATAAATAATAACTAAATAACCCTCTCTGAGTTCTTCACAGAAAAAAACAGGAAATAAATAACTATTTATGAAATAAATAATACCTAAATAACTCTCTCAAAGTTTGCGCTAACTCCACGAATAAAAACGAGCAGTTGCGCTGTGTCTTGCACGTCCGTGCTTTCATCCAGTGCTAATGAAAAAAAGTCAAATTCTTTGGTCTTCTGCTGCAGCTGGGCATATACATTACTCCCGATTTCTTCAACGCGTCTGGTGATTGTACACGCCGACAGACTTACGGCATTAAATGCATCTTTCTTCTCGGGACACACCTCCTCCGTGACAGCATCCATACATTTCTTAACAAACTCTCCGTCAGTGAAAGGCCTACCGCTGCTTGCTATCAGTTTAGCAACCCGAAAGCTGGCCCGAACGGATGCCTGGTTCAGCTGAGCTTGGCGTACAAATGTATTCTGCTGAGATTGTAGTCCACTTTTTAGCTTTGAGAGTTTGTCTGCTCGTATTTGGCCTTGCAAGCTGTTGTACTTGTCTTTGTGACGGGATTCATAGTGTCGGCGAAGATTGTATTCTTTGAATACCGCCACCGTCTCTTGACAGATGAGACAAACAGCCTTTTCTTTGCATTGAACAAAAAATAATCGTTTGTCCACTGCAGGTTAAGTACTCTGCATTCTGAATCAATTTTTCTCTTACCTAACTTTTTCGCCATTATTCCGTTCTCTCTTTGACAGGGCCGGGCCTAGGATTTTTTTTCTGGAGGCCAAATAGGAAAAAAATCCGATAGCATCTCTGGTATTGTTCAGAGGGCCGGGCCAAATGTGCTGACGGGTCGTATTTTGGTGACCACTGCATAGGGAACTTTTTTTATATCGGTTTTAATTATTATCTCCATATAAAAAAGGTGAAAGCGTTTCAATTGAGACTAAACCTTCTTACAGAGAGTTAAAGTAAAAGATCAGAAAGAAAAGAGAAACTACAATGGATAGAAATGTAACTAGATTTTAATTTCATGCCAGACTATTGAAAACCTATTGATTAAGAAAGTTTTATAGGAGATGATAGACAAACTCCAAAGACAATGGAATGTTACATTTGATAAAAAAGGCTACTAGATTGGGGTATTTTGAATTTCAAACAACTGAGTTTAATATGCAACGCGATACACATTATTGAATGAATTGGGACTTGATTAGTATGCATTTTATAAGTAATGAGCTTTAACTGCTCTAAATGAGACAGTTATGCTAACCCTGACAAACAAGGGGTGGTTACATTTTAGTGGGTTCAATTCTATTCAGAATTATAAATGTGTACATTTGTTTCTGGATATTAATTGATGTGAATGTAACTATTGCAGAGAACGGGAAAGCTTTTTTCCCTGAGGAGAAAGCAGCCTAGTTTGCCTTTTGTATTTTTCCAATTTTTAGTATGATCAGTTAATTTGTGTAATTGCAGGAAAGGAAAAAACCAAATATAGTTCTTGATCTTAACAAGGAAGCAGTGATCATAATAGAATACCAGCTACTATGAAGACCCGAATAATAGTAGGCACTGGAATAATAGTAGGGAGTGGAAAATTCCAAATGAATTAATAATAGTAGGCACCGGAATAATAGTAGGCAGTGGAAAATTCCAAAAATAATGAATATTAGTAGGCACGAGATAATTAGTGTCTAAACAGATTCGATGCATAGAATTAAAGCTATGATGGAATATTTATTATAAAATCATAACAAGGACAATCATTATTATTTTAATCAACAGTTTACTAGTAGCATGAAACAAAATAATATGTTTAAATTCCACAATTAGCTACAAATTAAAGTCATGATGATCGATTACATAGGCGACTGTAAAGAAATAATCAACTTTTCTGTCAGTCCAAATAAATGGCTCAATTCAAACTGTTAAACATCAGTTTAAGATACATAAAGAAATATCATATGAAGCAACAAAAGTCTACAAGTGTACTTAGTAGTGATATTATTTGTGTGTATTATCCAGCCTTTTCATTTTTCTTCAATGGTTTCACTTGCATTCATGACTCTTTTCTTCAAACTGCGTCTGGCTTTTGTTACGGTGTCTTTCATCTGACACAGAAATGGCAAAAAAAGTGTTGATGTTTTGCCAGAATGTTTTTCAATGACAGCTTGAACATCATTCAAAAATGCACAGTCAGCATTTGTGTCGTCATCTGCAATGTCTGTCGGCAAGTGTCCAATTGTGCCAACAGAGGTTAATGGGGATGCATCTTGAGATAGAGTTACATCATCAACAGTACTGGGACTGTGACTTTCATCATCATCTTCCTCCCGCATCATCTCATCAGCAGGAATCTCGTCTCCTTCGCAATCAATCAGTTCAATTCCTTCATCTGGTGGTGCATCAGCAGTGGGATCTTTCTTCATTCTGACACCTTTCGGCGGAGTTATTGTTTTCCTCTTTGGATCCCATTTCTTTTTTAATTTAGCCTTCTCCTCAACCTCTTTATCATACAGCTCTTTGTATTTTTCTACCACATCGGCCAATTTCTCTTTCTCCTCTAAAGTGTACTTTTTATATTTTTTCTCCATGCTAATACTACTGATAGCAAGACAACGGATAATCGTGTTGCAAAGTTGTATTACAGTTGCAAATAATTGCTGCAATGAATTGCGTATAACGTAACTCTCGTATATATTAGGCCTACCAATACATTGTAATTATGTATATTGCAACTCTACCAGTGGCAATTGCACGTTCTTACTAGTACTAGTACGTTAGTAAAAACAGCACGTGTGCTTTACACGTAGAAAGTTAATGACATAGAACAATGTTGCTGCTGCACGGACTTAATTGAGGCAAAAATTAATAATCGTTGGCACCCGAATAAGAATCGTAGGCATGCGAAAATTTGAGTTGAAAAAAATAATCGTAGGCATACGATTATTCGGGTCTTCATAGTAGCATATTTAATTTTGACTGATAAGGCATGTGGATTTTCACAAACTATAGTGATGGAATAAGTAAGATTGTTGTGATTTTTGTTCATTGGGGTATTAAGCCCAACCAAATATTTGTATGCAAATGTTAAGCACCTGCTAAAGGCAATGACAGAATCAGTAGAGAAAATGCCAGAGCAGATGCAGCAGCTAAAGAAGCAGCACAAACACTTACTACACAGTATACACAATAACAAAAAATGAATCGATCTCAAAAACAGTATTAATTGATATGCAAAACATTGCACCACAGTGGGAAAAGATGCATGGATACATGAAGGCGCAGAACAGTCTGCAGACGGCCTGTACACAGCTAAAGGCCTACTGTGCCTACCAAAGAATTTATTCCAAAATTGAGCCATGGAAGGAGCCATGTCGCAAAAGGGGGATGATGGACATGGTACAGCGTGTTCCATGTCCCAGAGGTCTAATACCTACTTTAATTTTTTTTTTGTAGGAACTGTTTAATTTGTTGTAGAGAATGTGCAAGGTAACCTCAGGCCCAAACGAGGCCAACGTCCAAAAGGTACCTACCTATTTGAAATAAAACACCTAGAAATAAGTCTAAAAAACCACTGCTCGTACCATCCGCAGAGCGTGGGACTAGTAGAGCGAACAAATGGTACGATAAAACTAAGGCTTAAGAAAACCATGGAAGAGATAAAGAAGCCATGGGCAGAGTGCCTATCACTGGTCAAAATTTATGTGAGGATAGTACCAACTAGCTCGGGATTAACACCTTTAGAGATAGTTCATGGAAGACCATTCCAACTTCCCCTATGGAAAGGTGAACCATGGCAAGAGACTAAGGGTGGAGAAAAACTTGCCCAAAGAACATGTAAGCTGCTGTGATCCCCTTTGTCTCTCTTACAGGAGGTGGTGAAGCCAGGTGACCGGATCCTGATCCGAGTCATAAAAAGGAAGTCCTGGTTCTCTTCACGATGGGAAGACCCATTCGTGGCCCAACTCACCAACCCCCACAGCAGCAAAGATCGCTGAAAAGTCGAAGTGGATTCACCAATCCCAGGTCAAGGTAGTTCGAGACACAGGTGACTCTGAGTAGACTGGAAGTCGGATGGTGCCAAAACCTTTGTCCGTGAAAAACTCATCTGACGTCTACTCACCTGCCACGAGCACCCCTCACTTAACCTTGACCTCCCATAGACTTTGCACCCCCACACAGAAGCCACAACGAAAGCTGTTGCCACCCTCATCACAGTGACTGTACTGTCAGTGGCAGCCTGGGCGTGTCTGAATGCCCCGCCCACAGAGACTCGAGCTGGAAAACAAGATGGTGACATACTCCTGTCACAGAAGAGTGAACTGTTATGAGAAGAACAATCCGGAGAACTACTATGAAGAAGATGTGTGGTATAATTTCATGGTGTTCCAGAAGAAACTAACTGGTGTGAATGAAAGTTGTTGTGTGTAGTCGTATACCCATTTCCACAGGTACCCCACCAGTGTATCCCAAGCCAATTGACCCCTATGCCAAAGACTCTGACACACCGCCATGGTATCCCGACATCCTGAATTCACTGGGCCTAGACGTCACACTTAAATCTGCAGTTGTGCAATGGTGCCCTTTAAGGGGAGTGAACATAACAGTAAGAGATATCAGTGCAATTCAAACCACATGATTCAATCTGGGGCAGTGATGTTCCTGATGACCATAAATTGTGTTCCACCCCCCAGAAAATCATACTGTCACTACTTCCCCAGCTTGGAATGGGTAAAGTTATGCTCCGTGTAGAGACATTGAACTGTCATATGGGACTGCGAGTTTAGATGTCCCACATCCATCAGACATCTAAACTCGCGGTAACATAACACACATTCCCTTCTGCGGTAATATAAAAAGAGGTTTTGGGTGGTGATCTGCCTCCTACTAGCTGACTGAAGTAAGGTAAGTGGAAGACAGTGAGAGGTAAGCGAGAGGTAAGCGACCTGTATCCACAATAGCAGAATGCCAATTACAAGTCCGTACTAGATTTAGGTCTTTTGCCGAGTAAACGTAGCTTATGGAGAAGCACCATCAATTTCGTCACACGCAATTTCTGCGTGTGATGACAAGTAGGCTTTTTGTGTTGTGATAACTACAACAGGGGCCTATGTCCGATTATTATTATTATTATTAATATTATTATTATTATTATCCATTAACCAAACTGTCAAGGCCCTACAGGGTATAGCAGATGATTTAAAAGCCCTTAGGGAAATGGAGTTGCAGGACCGGATGGTCCTGGATCTGATAACAGCCAAGGATGGAAGTGTGTGTGTGCCATAATGGGAGAACACTGCTGCACCTTCATCCCAGATGAAACCAGTACATTACTTGTGCCATAGCTGAAATGAAGGCCCTAGCCAACACAATGGCCCAGGATCACTCAGCCATAGGTGCATCACTGTGGTCGTGGTTTACAACCGGACCATGATTCTCCATTCTCATTGAATTTGCAACCCCCATTCTTGAGATTATGCTACTATTTTGATTTTTTGTCTGAAAGCTATGATTCAAAACACAATCCAGCACACGCTGGTAGCTTACAGTGACATACCGTAACCGGACGAGTCGCCGACGGACGTTTCGCCGAAAGACGTTTGGCCGACGGACAATTCGCGGAACGGACGTTTCGCCAAAACGGGATTCGCGCGCTCGCCCTGCCCCCGGATCGTGTGTGTACATGTTTTTCAACCTCGCCCCCCGGGCCATATATGGCCCGTTACAGATAACATTCATTTAGGAATAACAAGGGCATTTATTCACGGCCAAACACATGCAGAACAGTACGTGACAGAAGAAATAGAGAAAAGTAGTTATAACAGTACTGTAATGAAATTGTAAATCCAGAAATCCTACTCCAGAAAATTTACACCAGCATAGAAAACGTTGAGATTAATCTTTGAATTAAGGTTCTCAGCAAATCATTTTGAATATTTATTTCCTGAAATAATGGGAAATTATTTAAAATTTAAATATTGTTCTGATTGGCACACATCACTAGAAGTAAAAGTGTGTTCCATGGCATTTTCAGGTATTGTTCTCTAAGCCCTCTAGTCTGTCCAAGGCACTTAGAATTTCACATAAGTCTTCTAGTGTTGTTTTTTCTCAGTGTCAGGCACGTAGCTCCAAGCAAGTGTGTGTATGTGTACAACATATATAAGAATATTGAATAAAAAATATAAAACATTGGTAGCACATTGTACTACGTACTTGTATTTAGAAATATGTCCAGCGGGGGAAGTACATTTTGAGCGAGGCTCGGTTTTTGGGAACGGCCCGAAGAAGATCGCATTTTCAAGAAGAGTGGAATGCGTTGACCTTTTTGGAGACCGCAGACAACAAGTCATTTTAACAGGTAACAAGTCATTTTAAGATATAATAGATGTAAAGATTATTTCAGTAAATAGTCTGTTATAATTCGAAGACATATATTTCATTTTTGAGTGCCTAGTTCGAGCTAGTATTTCAACGTGTTTGTGCTCATAACTGCACTATATGTCACGGGAAGAGTATTCAGGAATATTTTTATTAAGCAGCAGCACCATATTTGAACTTTGTAAGACATGCATTTGTCAATGTTTAATCGACATTGAAACCTTTTATGTTTTAAAGTGAAAAATCATTTAAATTTTTGCAGCTCCCGACGGAATGATCCCAGCCGTGTTTGAGGAGCGACTGCGGGGAGTCAGTGCTTGGCTGGATGTCAACGGGGAGGGCATATACCGTAATTACTCGAATATAACACGCACTCGAAAATAACACGCAGGTAATTTTGGGCCAAAAAAATCTGGAAAAACGCAGTACTCGAATATAGTGCACACCTAAAATTTCCCGCTGACAAAAATCAGAAATCTTACCTTTTTTTCTTCGTTTCACGATTGTTTTGTTCAAAACCGGATAGAGAAATCTTCAGGTACGAGCGTGTCGAGTGTCGTCCAGTTGGTGGAGCTATGCGTTTGAATTTTAGGGCAATAGATGATACACAGAGTGGACAAACATATCATGTAGACATGTTATGTTGCAATACCTTTTAGACTTCCTTGAACATTGACTACATTTCAATTGACAATACCATGTTTTAATTCAAATATCTATTGTCATTCTCAAACAAGAAAAGGAACATACAAATTGAATAAATAAATGATTTGAAGATATGCACAATGGAAAAGACTATCACATGTAACAAGGGAATGTACTGCCCCCCGCTGGACATATTTCTAAATACAAGTACGTACTACACTACAATGTAGTATTCTACTTTCCAGCTTATTAATGCAGGATTGTGATGTTTGTGAGGCTTGACGATCTTTAATATGCGTGTATTTTGAATTCAAAGTTGGAAATTGCACAATGTCCGTGCGTCAAAGTGAGTTTGACAATGCTTTTTTCGATCGAAAATTTGTAATTTATTTTAGTTATTGATTATAACACGCACCCCCAACTATTGGAATTAATTATATAGCAAAAATATGCGTGTTATATTCGAGTAATTACGGTATTCCTCCAAACCTTGGAGTCCAGATGAATAAAAATAAAAGCTATTTCCCCATCAATTTCTTTGCACTGTGGAATCATTTCTTGCAGCCGTGAGAACAAATGAAGACAAAGTAGTAGTTGTTTAATTGATAACTCTTTGGAGTTCGAGATACGCAGAAATATACCTGGAAGATGTGGGATAAGACAGGTGTGGATCTCGTCAAGTTGTGCAGGTTTTTTTTTTTCTTTTGTGCCTCAAATTGACAATCCTGTTACTTTACAGTGGAAGCCATCTCAAAATGTACTGCCCCCCGCTGGACATATTTCTAAATACAAGTACATAGTACAATGTGCTGCCAATGTTTTATATTTTTTATTCAATATTCTTAAATATGTACACATACACTCTTTTGCTTGGAGCTACGTGCCTGACACTGAGAAAAACAACAACACTAGAAGACTTATGTGAAATTCTAAGTGCCTTGGACAGACTTTGTGCCTCAAATTAACAATCCTGTTTCTTTACAGTAGAAGCCATCTCAAAATGTACTGCCCCCCGCTGGACATATTTCTAAATACAAGTACGTAGTACAATGTGCTGCCAATGTTTTATATTTTTTATTCAATATTCTTATATATGTACACATACACACTCTTTTGCTTGGAGCTACGTGCCTGACACTGAGAAAAAACAACACTAGAAGACTTATGTGAAATTCTAAGTGCCTTGGACAGACTAGAGGGCTTAGAGAACAATACCTGAAAATGCCATGGAACACACTTTTACTTCTAGTGATGTGTGCCAATAAGAACAATATTTTAATTTTAAATACCGTATTTTCACGACTATAAGGCGCACATAAAAGTCGTAAATTTTCTCCAAAATAGACAGGGCGCCTTATAATCCAATGCGCTTTATATATAGACCAATACTAAAGTTGTCATCACGATAAAATAAATCAGTCGATAGGGTACACCATCTCTCACAACTACGGCAAGCAGCCCCCGACTCTACTATTTTCCCCGTAGAAAAAGTACTGTGCAGTGACTGCTGGGATATGTAGTTCTTTTGTCAATACAGACGCTCCCCTACTTACGAACATTCAACTTACGAACAACGGTACATACGAACATGTCTGCAAATTGCGTTTAAGTCCAAAAATGTTCGCAAGTCCAATTTTGTATTTCGCGCCTTTTTCGGAGTAGTACTTCTTTCCGCCGACGTCTGGCGCTGTGAGAGCTCAGCTCACCGAGCATCTACCTTCTTCTTCGTTGCAATGCGGAAGTGCGTGAATGTATCTCCAGTGTGCAAAGAACCTTTTTCATTTGTATCATTAAATATCTCATGCATCCAATATTGAATATGGTTGGTAAAAAGCTAAAGGCTTCTATTGAGGGAGTTGCAAGGAAGAGGCAAGCCATTTCATTTGAAACGAGTGGCAATAATAACGAAGCTTGATGCGCGTGAGAGTGGTGAGCGTTTCACGGGCATTGAATCATTCGACCGTCAGTACCATTTATAAACAGAAAGATCGAGCAGCAGGACCCAAATATTGAACGTTGCACAAAGTTTGCAAATCAATTGAATGATGCCATACAGTGCTACCGCATCATTTATGATGAAAAAAAGAAGAAAACTGTGCAATCATCATTAGGTCGCTTCTTTTGGCCAGTTTCTAATACATAAATCTCTCTCTCTCTCTACAGTTCTGTACATATTCTCTCCATTTTATTAAAAAAAAAAATTCAGTACAAACCAATGCGTGTTACTTATACAAGCCTTAAACATACAAATGCACTTATATAAACCTTCAATATACTTATATCGGCCTTAAACATAAATTATAATACAAAATATAGCACTGAATCAACTTACAAACAAATTCAACTTATGAACAATCGCTCGGAACCAATTGCGTTCGTAAGTAGGGGAGCGTCTGTACACCCAATGTATTGTGGCCTGTATACATCGACATCAGCACAGCTTGACGAAGGGTGGCAGGCAGCGCTGGGCTAGTTACGCTAGCTACTAGCTAGCTACTATTTGCGAATGGATTGTGGCCTGGCGATCGGCATCAACACAGCCTTGCGAAGCATGGAACACAGCCCCGGGCTAGTTACGCTAGCTACTATTTGTGAATGGATTGTGGCCTGGCGATCAGCATCAACACAGCCCTGGAAGCATGGAACACAGCCCCGGGCTAGTTACGCTAGCTACTAGCTAGCTATTATTTGCAAGTGGATTTTGGCCTGGCGATTGGCATCAACACAGCCCTGGAAGCATGGATTACAGCCCCGAAATAGTTATGCTACCTACTAGCTAGCTACTATTTGCGAATGGATTGTGGCGGCTTGGACGTACGTATAAAACTCAGCGTTTTTGATGACTAATTTGGGTAATTGTTCAATTCGGACACAGAAAATGAGGACTTTGATGGATTTGTGGGTGATGATGACGTGAGTAAGTTGTAAAATGGCTAAATAAAGTACAACCAAACTCAGTTTTGCTTCCGTTGCCTTTTTAAAAACGTGTTTTTAGCGTGTTGGTGTAGCGTGCAAGAACTATATATCCCAGCAGTCACTGCGCACCGGAAACCGGAAATAGAGTCTGGGGCTGCTTCCGGTAGCCAGCGCTATTGAGGTTCGATATTCATATATAATATATATGCGTCTAAAAAACGGTGTGTCCTTTGTGTGTTTAAAATACAGAAATAGCACTCGTTACTGACACTGCGGCTAAAAATACGATGCGCCATATAGTCGTGAAAATACGGTAACTTCCCATTATTTTAGGAAATATATATTCAAAATGATTTGCTGAGAACCTTAATTTAAAGATTAATCTCAACGTTTTCTATGCTGGTGTAAATTTTCTGGAGTAGGATTTCTGGATTTACAATTTCATTACAGTACTGTTATAACTACTTTTCTCTATTTCTTCTGTCACGTACTGTTCTGCGTGTGTTTGGCCGTGAATAAATGCCCTTGTTATTCCTAAATGAATGTTACCTGTAACGGGCCATATATGGCCCGCGGGGCGAGGTTGAAAAACATGTACACACACGATCCGGGGGCAGGGCGAGCGCGCAAATCCCGTTTTGGCGAAACGTCCGTTCCGCGAATTGTCCGTCGGCCAAACGTCTTTCGGCGAATCGTCCGAGCACCGTGACATACAGTACCACTGCATGCCAAACTATGCTGGAGATTCTCGCACTCTTTCGAAGTGTGATGAATCCCAGGATGTCGAGTCCTCTGTGTAAATGTACTTGTTTTGATTAAAAAATTATGTACGCTCATCAAGAGGGACATAGAGGAATTTTTCTCGAGTACCACTGAATACATCATTTTTCGCCTCTGCCTTGAAAAGTGACTTTGTTATTTTTCATACCCTGTGAAGAGTAACTGTTGATTATATTTGTATTCTAGAACCTGGAGGAGAGGGATACAAATTGATGTGTTTAATGAAAATTATTTTAGTTACTACAGGGAGGAAATGTGAAATATGAAAATTATCCTTTTAAATTCTTTTTATAAGCTACCATGATTTCTTTAGCAACTAGAATAGAATTTTACTGACACCTACTGGCAAAGCCTTTCATCACTTTTGTATATAGCACTTCCCTCTTTTTTGTTTCCGCCGTTTGTCACCACCTACTTTGAACAAAACCCTCCCGGCCCTCTGGAGGCGTGGGATTTGGCACGAGGAAAGCTGCGAGACGGACGTGTGTTTTGTCCGTCCACCCCCTCGCCTTTCTCCTCCAGGAGAAAGGAGGGGGGGCAAGACAAAGACAAAAAAGCGAGCGAGCGACGTCCATTTTGGGCAACCTGCCATTTTCCCCTCTTATCGGCCAATGGAGTAAAAACTAATCTCTTTTGGATGCTTACTCTGCTCGAAGATTATTTAGATCAGTGGTTCCTAAACTGGGGGGCGCGCCCCCCTAGGGAGGCGTAAAGAGAATTCAAGGGGGGCGTGAAGTCATCTGCTAAAAAAAATGTTTAAATAGATTATAAGAATAATAAAATCAAAGAACAAATATCTGCCATTAAATACATGCAAAATATGATTATAGCAGTCACTCCGACGGTCCAACCCGTTTTCTATTAAGCTAGTTTTTGTTACGCGTTTTGAACGCGTCACTGATACTAACCACACTGACGCTACTGAGCGACTCGTCACAATCTCGCAACCCGTCAACCCGACCACATGTTCACCTTGTCCACGGTAAGGATTTGTTTCGCTCTTCAATTCTGGATCACATACCTTTCTTTTAGTGATTAAATTTTATTTACGATAACTAGTGAGCAATGTGATGATTTTGATGAATGTTGGTAGTGATAATGGTTATGTTTGTGATGATGATGGTGGTGGTGGGGATGGTGTTATGAGAGGTATCCATTCACGCAGTGGCGGGCCGTCAGGGGCTTCAAGGCCTTCTCTGCTGGCCTAAGAAATATCTGAATCATATTATATTTTGTCCATCAATACGTACTTATTATTCCAAATGGTCTGTTAGCTTCCTTTCATTGCTTTCCCCCCTGGTTGCACTGCTTCCAGATGTGTGTTTTCATATTGAAACATTTAACCAATCACAATTCAGCCATTATTTGTTGCCAGATCAGATCTGCCTCAAAGCCTGCACAATCAGTTCTTGCGGGCTCTGCTGCATTAAACTAGACTGTTGCTTTTAACCAATCAGATTTCGAGTTGGCCACCCCACAATGATTTTTCATAGGCGTTAGCATTTTGCTGGCTGGCACATGTCATTGCTTTCACAAACTATGATTGGCTAGTAGGCGGGCCAAAGCAGTACCGAGGCAGCCGAGATCGCAAACTCCACCCACTATGGCCGACAGAAGCAAAAACAAATAGATTCTGTTTGCTCACAAAGCTATTTTCTAGACGGACTTTTTCAGGAAAAAGATGTACATCATTAAGAAGGGGCGGTCAACTCCGAAGCTAGCAAGCCTGTTACAGCCGGGAAAATGGTGTGTGAGGCACTTTCAGCGCACTAACTTAGCTCCACAAGCAAATAGTATATTGTTGTGTTGATTTAATGCCATTTTCAAAACGGACTATGCCGGAAATATGACAGGACAGGCTCGACTTTTATCATTAGCTTCGATGGCGATAGGAAAGAAGGAAGAAAGAAAGGAGGATGGATATTGTGTAAAAAGGATTTTTGGTGAGTAAAATTACAAATATGGCTATATTCCTAAATAATATTTCAATTGTGGGCCAAGTTCTGATATCTGAAAAATCCAGTGTTTGTATTTAAGCTCCAGTGTTTGTATTTAATCACAAAATGCTGCTAGGAAGTGGATTTGACCCCAGTTTAATTTTGGGCGTTTCACCATTGACTTCCATCGCTGTCTTTTCCCGGGAAAAATCACCCCCCTGGCCTGGTTGTAATGTCTCAAAAGCTCCAGTATTTGTATTCAATCAATAAATGATGCTAGGAAGTGGATTTTACGTAATTTTAGTATTTTAGTGCTTTTTTTGTCATTTCACGTATGGACGTATCGACGTTCATCGCTGTCTTTTTACCGGGGAAATGATACTCCGGGCCCGGTTCTGATGTCTAAAAAGCTCCAGTATTTGTATTTAATCAATAAATGCTGTTTTTGGCTGGATTTTACCCCATTTTCGGGCAATGTTTGCCCGTACGCCATTGACGTTCATCGCTGTCTTTTCCCGGGAAAATCACCCCCTGGCCTGGTTTTAATGTCTGAAAAGCTCCAGTATTTGTATTTAATCATGAAATGCTGCTAGGAAGTGGATTTTACCCCATTTTTGTGCATTAATTTATTGATTATTTTTTATGTGTCGCAGCTGTAGCTGCAGTAGAGGTTTTATAGCCATAAAATAGTTTTTGAGGGTTGGATTGGTACGTTGAAGGCGCTACCAGAAAATGCACCGCCCGCCACTGCATTCACGTGATGGTAATGTTGATGGTGATGATAATGGTTTGGTAATGGTTGTGGTGTTTCCGGCAGTTACAGTATAGTTGTTCAGTTATAATAGTTGTAGTAGTTATAGTAGTGTTTTGTTAATTTGTTGCTATTTTCACTTTGCAGAAATGTTTGGAGCAAAGAAAAGAAAGTACTCGGATGAATACATCAAAAATAAAATAGAATAAGTTCACATGAGCAAAAGAGGAAGTGGGGGGGGGGCGTGCGGGTCTACTGGAAGCAAGAAGGGGGCGTCAGGTAAGATAGTTTGGGAACCACTGATTTAGATGTTTGGAAATAGTCCTAACAGTGTCGTTCGTGCACCGACCCCACCCCAACAAAATGTTGTCTTAAGTTGTCGCCCTTCCCATTGGCCGATCCGCGAGAAAATAGAAAGAGCGCTACCGGTCCGCTGTGAGAAATGGGTTGGGGACCGCTGATTTAAACCAAAGGTCTCCAAACCGGTCCTCAAGGGCCGCTGTGGGTGCAGGTTTTTGTTCCAACCGATCCAACACAAACAGTTTAACCAATGAGGTTTCTGATGAAAAAAGAAGCACCTAACTGCAATCCATTGATTGCACTTCTAGGATACCAGATTGGTGGAAAGGTTTCCTCTTACAGGTTGGAACGAAAACCCGCCCCCACTGCGACCCGTTCTGGAATAGTTTGGGGACCACTGATCTAAACGCTCTGACGTTATTAAGTGAATAAATCTTCTCGTTTTTGTTCTGGGCAAATCATATTTTGATGGTTTGGTCACATATAAAAAATGCACCCAGAACTGTGCATTAATAGATCACATCAGTTTTCCGGTGACATTAATCACAGCTGGTTTGGAAGCGTTTTCAATCATTACATTTTGGCGGGAATGTATTTTGATCGTCCAATAGCATCCTATCACATAAATCGTGTTAAGTGCTCTAGTACTTAAATCACTTTAGGATTTTAGAATAGATGATGAGTGCAGAGTATATTCATAACAATCTTGAAAATGTACCTCAAATAATGACACAGCGTCCTGTTCGGCTAAACCCTCATCCACCTCAAAGCCGTCATCTCTTCTCGCCTGTTGACATAATAATTGATGAAGATGAAAGATGTTTGTGAGAAGTCAAAAAGCCATAACGACAGATTACACATCAATCCCTTTAAAGACCTATTTGGTGTCATAATCATCCCCAACACATTATTAAAGGACATGTGGAAGTCACAATTCTGTGGATAGTGACGAGTCATGCTCTGTTTGTCATTGCTCAGAAGGAGAAGGAAAGAGGTGGGGGGAAAGGAATGAAGGTGGCATGTAGGCATAACAATGATGTAGTGTGTTGCCATTTACCAAAAGTATCTCAAGGGCAGATGCAATTACTGTACTTCTTTGTCTCATCTACGTATATAATTGATGACACGTTTTGCAAATAACTTACATGTTAATATACATGTTAAGTTGGCCCACAACCCTAGTGAGCATAAGCGGTTCAGAAAATGAATTAATAAATAAATGTTACGTTGGACATAATAACTTTACCTGCAAGAGTAAGATAAAGAGATTCCTCACATCTCCACTTGTGTCGTTGTCTATGTCAGCCTCCAGGTCACATTTATGCACTGCAAAATTATAATTACTAATTTATTATACATGTCAATTTTACTTATAATTATATATCATACTTGCTTGCAACAAAGTAAAATCTTTGCTCCTAAAAAACATTGGTGAGACTAAACAAAGAGAAGCCAAAACGCATTGGACTGCTTGGAGTGGACAAAACAAAGAGGATTAAAAAAACGCTTTGAACTGCACCTGCATCCACTACGGACACTCCACAAGACTTCCAGACCTTCATTTGTTTTAACTATTGACGTCTCACTTGTGTTTCTACCGCTCCCTTTAGAGTTGAGACGTACTATGAAGACCCGAATAATAATAGGCACTGGAATAATAGTAGGGAGTGGAAAATTCCAAATGAATTAATAATAGTAGGCACCGGAATAATAGTAGGCAGTGGAAAATTCCAAAAATAATGAATATTAGTAGGCACGAGATAATTAGTGTCTAAACAGATTCGATGCATAGAATTAAAGCTATGATGGAATATTTATTATAAAATCATAACAAGGACAATCATTATTATTTTAATCAACAGTTTACTAGTAGCATGAAACAAAATAATATGTTTAAATTCCACAATTAGCTACAAATTAAAGTCATGATGATCGATTACATACTTAGTGTACTTCAAATTTACCAATTGTTCTTCACTATTCTGACCCTGCAGTCACATTTTGAAAAGACCTAACCGGATGCAGATGTCCGTTAGCACGGTAACTTTGGAGACTGACAGCGGTAGCTGCCTATACGTTAGTAAAAACAGCACGTGTGCTTTACACGTAGAAAGTTAATGACATAGAACAATGTTGCTGCTGCACGGACTTAATTGAGGCAAAAATTAATAATCGTAGGCACCCGAATAAGAATCGTAGGCATGCGAAAATTTGAGTTGAAAAAATAATCGTAGGCATACGATTATTCGGGTCTTCATAGTACATTGTAATCAGGGCCTTCGAATGTAATAAAACAACAGAAAATATGTGTGAGGGCAGAACGGAGTTGGGAGGCTGGCTCAACGGTCGTTCTCCTTGCAAGTAAAGATCTAGAAGACTGTCTTTTTCCTTTTTATTTGTGTGTGAATTTGGGAATGTCTAATGGCGAACCTGACATTTATTTGGTCCTTCGACCAAAGATTCTGAATGTGTGAGCTCACATAAACGGTCATATGGATAAACATTCATGAGAGGATTCCAAACGTGCGAGCTCAGGTGAATCATTCATATGAAAGTCAATATGTGAAGGGATTCGGAATGGGTCAGATCGCGTCCGGGGAAACCCTGTAAATACGAGTCACTAACAGGTGACATATTCACGGATTGCATAAGCATTGATCAATCAATTTGAGCTGGATGTTGCTTCCTGGTTGTTTGAAGGCATACAAATTAAAAGAACTTAGGTTTAAAACTTACACACTTGTCATTGCAATTAAAGTGTTTAATGCAGCTAAATATTTGAGTACAAATGTAACGATTGGCAGGGACAATCTTAGAAAACGGGAAATTAACAATTTTCCTGTCAGGAATACGCCTCGGGTTCGCAGCAATGTCGGACCCAAAGATGCAGGAAGTAGATGAGACAGGAGTGCTGGTAGACAGAACTAAAGGCTTTAATAAGAACTAACAGAAAAAGCCATAAAAACTCAGGACTTGGTAAAAATCAATAAAGAAACAAACCTAAATAGGATAGCACACTGACAGGGAGACGACATGACCAAACGCAAGCAATAATCCAACAACCAGACATACCAGGACGCAACATACAAATAGACACACAAGGGATAATTATTAATCAAATGCACCTGGTCACATAAGGAAGGGTAGCCTAGAGTCTTACATTATTATATATTTGCTTGCAATGAAGAAAGTGCTTTGCTTACTACATCTAAAATGCCTGCTTGCAACGAAGTAAATGCTTTGCTCCTTAATTAGACTAAACAAAAGGGAAGCCAAATTCACTTGGACTGCTGGAATGTGGAGAAGATCCTTCGGCTGCACATGACCTACAGTTGTTTTGACTATTTGACGTCTCATTTCTGTTTCCCACTCCTCCCTTGAGAGCTGAGACGTCCATTGTAACTAGTGTCCTTGAAGCTAATAAACAGTGAAAAGATGCGTGTGACGCCAAAACGAACCTGGACAGAGACCTGTAAGGTTCGATTCTCCTTGCAAGCAAACCCAGAAGATTGTCTTGTCTCTTTATTTGTGCGTGCATTTGGGAATGCCTATTGGTGATCCTATCATATTGGTCCTACGAGCCTGGGAGTCAATATACCGAAGGAATCTGGGCGCTGAGTCGACATCTGGGAAAGACTGTGGCCACGGCATCTAAAACCCTTTGCGGGCTGGAATTCAGCTGAAGGCCTTGGTTCCCGACGGTTGAAAACTCATCCTAAAAGAGTTGAAGACATCTCTGGTAAGTCCACGTTGTGATAACTTTGCACTTTATATAACTGTTAATATAACCATAACAGCAATACCCAGGACCCAGGGTTCACACATGTGTAGCTCTTTATTGCAACACCAGAACCGGACACACAACACCACTCCATCCGGGTCACGCTGTATTTCACAACGGTCACTAGGGGGCGTGGTTAAACACACTTGTATAACCTGAGGCAATTAACAATTATAGTATCAATATATTACACACGTGAATGTTTGCATTTGTGACGGTTTCCGAATGTGGGGGAAGAGCATTCATGTGAAGGTCCATTTGGGAAATGGATAAGATCGCGTCCGGGGGACGGCGACAGTAAAACCCTGTAAATACTAGTCCCTAACAGGTGAAGAGACAGAGTATTAGTCTATAAAACTGAAGGGCGTCGGTGTTCTGTACCTAAGCCGGTCGGTACTTAAACTCTGAGAGTATGCTTGTGTGTTGCGTGTGGAATGATAACCTAAGGAAAACAAACGAAGGTGAAAGGAAAAATAAAAATAACGGGGAAATTACTGCCCTGATTACCTGTTTCAAAATGGGGAGATCGAATAGCAAGGCGGCTAGTGAAGATGATCCGAAACACTGTCTGCCGTGTAAAGATTGGAAATTTGTCGAAAATCAAAGCGCTTCAAGGGTTAAACACCTAAACTTATGGATAAACAAATATGGGTTTGCTGGCCAGCTTAATATACATAAAATAGTAGATCTGCAGGATAAAATACTTACTAAGCAAAGGGGTGATCTATATAAAATGGAGAAGAATGGATATGATGATAACAATTATTGTTTTTTGATGGCAAAAAAAGGTGCGATGCAAATGCAAAGAAAGTTGAGCGGAGTGGGAATGAGCATGTTGATAAGAGCGAGGCGTCTGGAAAAGCAGAACATGCTATTTTATTCCACAGAAATGAGGGTGATGAGACGGGTCCAGTGGGTAAAAAAGAATAGAGCGGCCTCCTCGACTGAAGGAGAATTTTTTTTACCAAGATAGGTGGCGAGCGCGTAGGAATGTTACCCAAGAGAATTGGAGAAAAGAAATGAGGAGGTTAAACAGAAATCGAGTTTTCAATAATGCTGCCTGCTGGGTTTGTGGAGAATTGGGGCATATATCGCGTGATTGCCCAAACAAGAAGGCCTCTAAAAACGAGGCCCAATCGGCATGCCTGCTCAAGATGAATTGAATGAAGACTTTCAATATGAAGATGTTGAGCTAAATTTAGCGGAAATAATGGCATTTGATATGGTTAAACCTGAGATCACATTTTTCGTGAATGGAATTCGATTCGATTTTTTGTGTGATACTGGAGCTTGTAAAACTGCAATTTAAATGGATATTCCAGGTGCTAGGCGTACAAAGTGGAGGATCTTTGTGACAACGGCAGGTGGTCAGGTTACCGCCGTTTCGGAAACAGTTCCGGTTTGGATAAGAGTTTGGATAACAGCTGCTGATTTGATTGACACACGGGAGAGTATTGAAAGCATGAACTCCCTGCATGTGAAAATGTGGTGCAAAATAACTGAGGGGCCTGATGAGGCCTATGAGGAAAAAATTAGCTCGGGCCACTCTGGCCGAGGTTACGGTAGACTACCTGTATGCAGACGGTATTTCTACAGTTGTGGGGGTGGGGGGTTGAGTTGCCTGAGAGGTTGGAAACCCTTTTTCTTGAATGGTCAACTTCACACATTGTACTATACAAGGCATACACGATCAGAGGATGGAAGTGCTACGTGAACTTGTACATGCGGCCCGCAGGGCGACCGATTGGACGGAGTTAGAAACAGAGCTTGATTATATGCAGTCATTCAGCGTGCACGTTTTGTGCCCGATCCGCACACGCTACTAAATAATTTGGACCCCTTCCGTGAAGACATTACATCAATTGTCCCTTGGGGTTGCTGAAGCAAACGTGTGTGGAAAAAAAAGGGTTTTGCTATGGGATAAAATTGTGTTTGCATCATATTTTGAGATTATGGGGTCTCGGCAAAAAAATGTGATATGGTTGGATACCGGATGAGGAATTAATTTATCTGATTATGGACTAATCTTCTCTAAAATTCAATATTCACAGCTAAAACGCGACATTTCAAACATGATACCTCGCTGGGGAGGCATTTGTAAACAGAGCAAAACAAGGAATTTGTGGCAGATAAGATGTGTGTGAGAGGAGAAATCCTGCTTTTTCAGCGAGTCTAAAGCTCACAGTTAGTGGCTAAGAGCGTGCTTCCTTTAAACATTCCAGAGTAGGAGCAAAACATGGTCTGCAGGAAATGCAGGGTTCTGTGGTTACTTTCACATTTTTCGGATTTTACACAAGAATGTCTTTTAAGGTGATAGACAATCTGTTTGGTAAAAGATTGGTTTGTTTGGCTTCGAAATTGGGAATGGAGCAAGATAGCCATTTTTGACCAATTTGTTGATTTCGAAGGGCTCTAAAATAAAGAAAACTAGATTTTGGAGGATAAAATATTATTAATACTATTTTTGAATGGTTGGTTTGTTCAAATACTTTAACATAAGAGATTAGCTGGTTAGAGAAAAAGGGATGAGAAAATTGACAATATTATGACATATTGGTGACAATTTGTGGGTCCTTTATTAAACACTGAAATTTGTCATTGGGAAATACCTAGAAGAAGGTTATTTTCTCTAATTTACTTATTGTAGGTTTTAATTGCGGTAACAGTGAGCTACAGAAAATGGCTCTTATCTTAAGTAAACATCGTCTCCTTGGTGGGGGTGAGACGAGTCGATCCTTTCATGGTGTGAAACAAGTGCTGGAATTATGGTCTAAAAGAGCACTTCCAAATTATGTAATATCAACCTCTGAGTAATGCTTTAAGTAGACGGGTTGTCTAAGAATAAATGGAATGGGCAAAACTCGAACGGAATACGATATATATTGACTGCTACTAAAAAAACTTTAGAGGCAAAACTATTGCCACCTCAATTCTATGTACAGACAGCTAAACTGATAGCATTAACGGAGGTGTATAACTTAATGCAAAACATGGAGGTTATTTTTTTTTTACAAACGGTTAATATACTTGTGTGGGGGTGCATGTGTGTTTCAATGTGTCACTGTTTTTCCGTTATTGCATTATTGGCAAACAAAGAGTTAATCACAGCCACTCGCATGGCAGTCGCTCATGCTGACTGACTAGGGCGACGAAAGGCGGCAATTGAACTTCCAAAACAAATTTCTATTTGTAGATGTGTGGCCCGCATATCTAATACATTAATTACCTATTTCCTTTGGGAATGATTATTGCTGATAGGACAGCAAAAGGGGGTGAGCTGCCAAGAAGCCCCACTGGGGATGGCGGTCTCCACCTGTGATGAAAATTTGCGGGCCACTGATGTAAGGATAAACGACCCAAATGGACAGACTAGTAGCGCATCAACCTCATGGTTCTAAGATCTACTAATGAAAGCCGGGTGGATCCCGACCTTCCAGAGTGTGGAGTATTCATGGTGTCCTCGAGAATTCATGGGTTTTCTCCAGGTACTCAAGTTTTCTCCCACAAATTCCCCTGATTATTAGTGTGAGCGTGAATGGTTGTCCGTCTTCTTGTGTTTTTGATTGGCTGGCCACCAAGATATAGTCAATCGGTCAGATATTAAGGTGGAAAAGATTTGGAAATTTGGAATCGATTTCTGAAATCGCCAATAAGCCCTTTTCAGGGTTGGCGGCTACAGACTATGAAAAAATATTTCATCAAATGATTTTTTTTATCAGAATGCAGCAGCAGTACTCCAAATGTGAAATGTGACGTGGAATAACAAATAACCTGCTCTGCGAAATGGGGAATTTGGCAGCACCGAGAAAGGAAAAAAATTGTACTTCAGCTAACTTGGGTGAGCTGCCATATTGAGTCATGGGAATTCCTATGTCTCGACAGGGGGGATAGTGGCCTTGGTACGGTGCCACTATACAACTTATGGGTTTAAGTTGTTTGCGGAAATTTTTGCAGAGCATGCTTAACCTGTGCTCGGCATATGGACGACATGGAATTCCAAAGAACAATTGACTTATAGTGATAATGGCACCCTAATTGTGTTAACAAAATAATTGACGGGTTTGGCAAAAGGTTCCATATTTCGTTATGAAATCATTGCGCCTACATAACGAGTTTAACCGGACAACAACACATGAAAATCCTATTTGGTAGACCATACAGATCACCATTATTCACTGCACGATTGGAACTGGATGATGAGGCTAATCTGGCTGACCAAAAAAATAAATAAGGAAACACATGGAATTTGGGTTAGCAGAAGGAGACTGTGCTACGGACTGGTGGTGCCAGGAGCCTGGGTGCTCAACCTACAGTAGAAAGAAGAAGCACTAGCACGACCCAAAGTGGGAACGTCCATACCAAGTGTTGCTGACCAACCAGCAGACATGAAAATAGCCGAGAGGAGGATGTGGATCCACCTTTTGGACTGTAAGAAGGTTCTCTCAGTTGAAACGTTTGAGGAGACAGGTGAGAACAACTTTCTGATGTAATAAAACAAAATGAACAAGATAACCACTCCAATATTGATTGGAAGGATTATTGCTCAGGGAGCAATGCCATAAACCATAGCAATCTCTTTTATGTTGGTTTTATTGTCTCCATATGCAAAAAAAGGTGAAAGCGTTTCAATTGAGACTCGACCTTCTTATAAAGGGTTAAAACAAACGACCAAACAAGGGAAAATACGATCGGATATAACAACAACGCCCTTAATCACCATTCTTTGGGGAAAGTGGGTGGGTTTCCTCTGGGTACTCCAGTTTCCTCCCACATTCCAAAAACATGCATGTTAGGCTGATGGAACACTCTAAACTGCCCCTAGGTATGGGTGTGTGTGCATGGTTGCCCATCTCCTTGTGCCCTGCGGTCGGCTCGCCACTGATTCAGGGTGAGCAGCCAGCATGCGACGGCTTCCCCTTTGGCATCCTGCCGACAACTCCAATTATTGGAGTCGACAAATGCACAACATGCTCTGGACAGGAACCAAGAACTACTTTATTGAAAAACTTGGCGTCTTTTAAAGCTTGAGCATAGTACAGTGAAGGACATTCGCCGTCCTTCGCAATCGCGTCTGACGTCTGAGCACAGTACAGTGAGAATGTGAAGGACATCTGCCCTCCTTCGTGATTGTTTTGGCAAAGTGTAATATCTTTAAGGCCAGCCCGACCCTGCCTCATGAACACATGTTGCTATCTGCCACAGTAGGGGTTTTGTAGATTAACGGGTGCCTCAATATTCCACGATAGGAGCTATCTCAGAATGCTCTTCATCGATTACAGCTCAGCCTTTAACACTGACATTCTTATCCCCACCTTCCACCTGCTCCCGGATTAAGGACTTTCTGGTCAACTGACCCTAGCACGCGAAGCTGGGTTGCCACCTCTCATCCGCCCACATGCACAGCATCGGCGCGCCTCGAGGCTATGTGCTGAGTCCAGTACTTTACTTGCTCTATACACACGACTGCAGACCAACGCACCCTGAGCACATCATTGTGATATTTGCGGATGACACCACGGTGGTGGGGATGATCACAGAACGGAATGATACTAAAACTCCATGGGTTGCTAAACACTTTAGTCACTTTTTGTACCTGACTACTTATTTATATGACGACTTTTTCATGTTGACTACTTATCTATGTTTGTATTTTTTGTTGACTACTTATCTGATTGTATTTTATGTTGACTACTTATTATGTTGACAACTTATTTATTAAGTATTTATTGATGATTTATTTGTTCACTTCATGGTGAAGCTTTAAATCTCATTATACTTGTATCCTAAAGACAGTAAAGGCATTCAATTCCAATCGGCCTCAAGATGTCACTGTCTCCACTCATTAGTTAGTTATCGTACATGAGCAATGCATGCAAGACAATTAACAATAGCAATACAAATTGATCACCCAGAAAAAACAATTTCTCCAAGTATAAATACTAATGATTTATTATTACTGATATGCTAACTGAATATACCGCAGTCTTAAAAGTCAAAAGTGAGAATGCCTGTTTGTTGTGTATGTATGATCTACAAATGAATGGTGACCAGTGCTGATGGGACAGCATACCTGTCAACTTATACGTTTTTCCCGTATTTTATACGTTTTTTGATCATTTCAAATTGTGTACGCCGTATAACAATTTTTGTACGGGATTTTTTTTAAGTACGTTTTTTGTAAAACGGATCTCGTTTTACGCATTTCGGCTCTAATCCGGATCGTCTCGGTCACTGGTACCAGACGAAAACGTCATCGTCAACTGCTAATATTGTCATGCTTTAAGCATGATATGCGCACACGCATTCCCCTTTCACACGAAACAGGAAATGATTAAATCATTTCCTGTTTTGTTATTTAAGCAGCTATGAGTCATAGCGCTTGGGTCCGAATACATTCACGGTCGCGTCACGACAACGCGGCGCGACCATAACACTTTTACGTGCACCCTATGTGAGTAAATATGTGCCGCGTTGCATTTGTACGGTTTTCTATTGCTTAATACGGGGAATTCAAATCATTAATACGGGGAGGAATTGGCCCAGGTTGACAGGTATGGGACAGGCTTCAGGAGACTCACAACCCTAATGGGGACAAGCTGTTTATATGTAAGATTGAGCCACAGGATCACCTACCCTGCACATAGGCCGCTTTGTAACTTTCGATGTCCTGAGAGGGATGAAAAGAGAGATTTAATTAGAAGCAGTAAGGTTGGCAGGAGTCCTGGTCAATAATTATATTTTTGCACAATATAACTGTGCCTTTTTTGTGCGTGCACATTTTGATGAACATACATTTGGTTACAATTCCTGCTTTTCAATGCCTAGTCTTACCAGCACTTGTGTCCAGTGATCCATCCAACCAACCAACTAACCACCTGTTGGGGTTATTCTGGATAATATTATAGATGTATGCATTTTAATTACTTTTGTATAAAAGTGTCTTTAATTTGAGACTGGAGCAAATTCGAGGTCACCCTGCTGGCTCCAGCTTGTTGACATAACACCTCACCCTCCAAGGACTGTTTACTGGGAGATAGACCTCATGTTATGATCACGCTGCGTCGCTGGGTCGTCGCAGCGCGATCGGGTGCATCTGTTACCGTGGATGTAGGTAGACCCAAATGCAGGAAGCAGGAGAGGACGAGGCATTCAGCGTGATACGGAGTCCTTTAATGAATCAACCAAGGCGTGGAAACAAACGTGGCCGCATGCGGCGCGCATACGGACAGAGGCAACAGAATAACGACAGCTAGCGACCGCTAGCAACCGCTAACAACAATCAATGATGGTCAACGATAGTGAACGATCCGGCGACGTGTGATGACGCGTCGCTACTTAAATACAGGAAACGAAAGCAATCAATGGATTGGCTACAGCCGGTACGCGTCGACGGCAACCCAGGAGGGCCAAAAGGGCCACTCCTGACACCTCACAACCCAGACACCCAGATGCAAGTTCGCAATGAAGATCTACAAAGAAACTCATAAATTGTTTTGACTGGGACGCCGGCAGTTTACCTTATAAAGACCTTAAGGGTGTTATTCGGTTAGCTTATGCAATTGTTTTGAATCAGATTACATTAAATGTTTTCAGTTTGTCGCGACTAAATACAGAGAAGAATATACTGCACGTCAGAATGCTCAGGAACGAAGGCGCGTTATGAGTGTATTCCCCTTGCAAGTTGTAATCAGTTATGTGAACGATGTCTTCCAGTTTTAATGAAATATTACTAATACTGATTTAATGGTATTAATCATTATTCCAACCCAACCAACCAAAACCAACCAAATGTTTGTTTGTTGTATTTATGTTATTTTTGCTTAGTGGCAGGCAGTGTCATGGTGACATTGCTACTTTGGGTGCATTCAGAATCTTTATCTACTATATGGATTTTCAAAGAAACAAGAATAAGTAGGTCTTGTCATGAGTTCTTAAGCAATTATATAACGAGTGGATGTCCACCGTTGCCCTGATGAAGCTGCTATGCTATACTAGCATTGTCAGCTGTTTTCCTGAGTTCAAGCACTATGGGAATTATAAGTGCCTTTTCACAACACTGTTTGATCCAATGAAGCGCAAAAAGTTTGTAGTCCACCACTTTTAGGCTAGTGCAGAGAAAACAGCTGGTTTTAGACTTCTCTGAAGAAGTGGTCTCTGTTTGCGTCCATGTGAGCCGTGGTGCTATTTGCGCTATGTGGAAAAGTGGAAGGTTGAAACTCATTTCAGAACTAACTTGCTAGTTAGCAGTCTTCCACCTGGTCACAGATTTTGAACTATTTATTTTATACAATTTTTTCCTCAAAATTCTTTACAACATTGTTGCAAAACGGTAGTGATTAAAAAAAAAAACAGACCTCATTAGTAGCTGCGCATAAGATCTCCATTAGAAGGGCTTCATTGGTTCCCGCCCCCTTCATGGCTTTTCGCAGCTCCTTGGCAAAGTACACATTTGGTGGGTCCAGCATGGCCGTTATGGCGTTCTCAAAGCTACCAGTCAACTCCTTTTTCAGGACCTCTTCCAACTCCTAAACAAACACAAACTGTAACATAATGCAATTGTTGACACAGGACAAGACGAGGAAAGAAAAAAATACTTACATCTCCATATTTTTCAAAGTAAGCCTGCTTGATTTCCAGACGCTGGACTGATGAGCGATTAGCAAGTATTTGAATAATAGCTTCTTCATCTGTGCCTGGAAGAAATACAATATTTATGATGAGAAAGTCATTTAATTGGTAAACATTTATTTGTTTCTAATCTTTAATTCTGTGTAGTATTAATTTCATTCAAGTCCCAGTTTCCAAAATGGCGCCGTTCACGCGGGAGCCAGTGGAAGTAGTTCTGTACACTCTTATGTTTTTCGTGAGCCCTTCTATCTTTTTTTTAAAAATTACATTTTAATATTTCTTAATACATTCCTTTTTACTTTACTTTGTACTTTATACTTTTACTTTAATGTTTTTACAACTTTCCTTGTTCTGTTAGCCTGGCTTCTTTCGGCTACTTCTTTTTTGGAACCATTCAGCCATGCCTACGCTGTCACACACATGGGACTAGCTGTTACAATACGCAGCAGAAGGAGCAACACCTCGGTGCCGCCGGAGTTTTGGAGCTGGACAAAAGTGCCGGGACAAGAGGCAACGCTTCTGACCAACCATTCCATCGTGGGATAAGATGAAAGAGCTGCCGGCGCTTACCAGCAAGGGAGTCGAGGTGCCCTACTCTGCTACTGTTGTCTTCAGCTCCAGACTACTGAGGAACTATGCGGATAAGCTTGGAAGAGTGACTCTGCATATTCTCTACCTTGGTCACAGTCTGCAGAAGTTCCCCATCTTGTGGAAGACTTCCTGTGTGTGGTTCCAGTTTTTGTTTCCATTTTTCAGTTTCCATTTACTTTGATTTGCTTTGTACTTTATACTTTTGCTTTGTTGTTGTGCGACCTTTGCGACTGTACTGTCTAACTTATAACTATGCCTTTTCTTGCTACTGTCCCAATGAAATTTCCAGAAAATGGGATGAATAAAGTTATCCAATCCAATCCAAGTAACATTCTCTAATGACACATTGTATCCTGTTTATAAAATTGTGGTCAAAAGTTTCCATGCAAAGAACAATGTGATAGCTGCCTTGAGTTTCCAGTACATCTAAAACTCTGCTTGGTGGAGTGATTGAAACAGACGCGCCTTTGAGAAGTTTTGTTCCATTCTGAATTAATTTGTGGGTTAACATAAAAAAGTGACCAAATCTGCTGGGTCAAAAATATCAGTACAACAGGGCTAACAATTGATTACATGTCACTTGGTCATGTTAACTGAGTTATTTTCAATTGAGCACTTTTTTTAGCTATACACAAACTTCTGGTTGAATGTTTCACCAGTTTTCTTGTCAAAAGTGGAGAAGTTCTGTTTAATTTGTTGGCTTTCCAACATTTACTTATTTTTCCAACAATGTATACATGCCCTCAATGAACTTCGAGGCAGGACTATTCATTCTTGCCTGATTTAGCATTTACATTACCACTTTTGATGTGTATTTGGAGTCATTGTCTTACCACTCAACTGCGCCCAAGACCCAACCTTTGAGGTCATGGTTTGAGGTTATCTTGAATAATTTGTAGGCAATCCTTCATCTTGATTGTTCTATTTACCATCTGAAATGTCTAGGTCCCATTAGCAGCAAATCACTTCCAAAGCACAAAACCACTACTACAGGGCTTTAGGGTGGGCAGGGTGATCTTGCAGTTAAAGGCTTAAACCTTTTCTCCTGCAAACATATAGCTTGGCAAAGTGGAGGAACATCTTAATTTTTCTTCTGTCTGCCCACAGGAATTCCCATTATAACAGAGATGGTTAAACTATTCGATACAGCAGGAGGTGCGGGTTTTCGTTCCAACTCATCAAGACACCTTTTCACTAATCTGGTGTCGTACAAGTGAAATCAATGGAATGCAGTCAGGCCACTTTGTTTCTACTGAAACCTCATTGGTTAAAGTGTCTTTGTTGGATCGGTTGGAACAAAAACCTGAATCCACAGCGGCCCTTGAAGACTGATTTACCCAGCCATGCTTTAGAACAGGGGTCCCCAAACTTTTTCCTGTGAGGGCCACATAACTTTTCCCTTCTCTGATGGGGGGCCGGTGTCAGTTTGTAACAGAAAAAGTGTGACGATCGTAGGGGAGCTTAATTTTTTTTATTGTTTTCCAGAAAGCCACACATAACCAAATAACCCTTTCCAGGTTCTTTACAGAAAAAAAGTCAGGAAACAAATAATAACACTATTAATGAAATAAATAATAACTAAATAACCCTCTCTGAGTTCTTCACAGAAAAAAACTGGAAATAAATAACACTATTTATGAAATAAATAATAACTAAATAACTCTCTCTGGGTTCTTAATAGAAAAAAAAGCCATGGAACATTAACTTTATGTTGTGCCATGCACAATCTTCTCTCTTTGCTCTGAAGTTTATGCACGACACCACAACCGTCATTACAGAATCCCACGTCAACATTTTGCAGCACAGTGCTTGCTGGTGAATTCGGCAGTGGACTCGTAGCGGGGCGGCGAGACCCCTTTTTTCCAACTCCCGGTTCATGCGTCCCATTATTAGACCGTGAGTTTCGGCCACCATGCTAGGAGCCCCGTCAGTCGTGATGCTAACTAGCTTTGACCAGTCCAGGTCCAACTTTTCCATGGTTTGGCACACTTTGTCAAAAATATCCTCTCCCGTTGTAGTCCCTTTGAGACTTTGGAGGGCTGCCAGATCCTCGCAAATCTCAAAGTTTGCGCTAACTCCACGAATAAAAATGAGCAGTTGCGCTGTGTCTTGCACGTCCGTGCTTTCATCCAGTGCTAATGAAAAAAAGTCAAATTCTTTCGTGCAAGATGGCGGCGCGCACTGACGCTGCGGCTCTATGCTCTCCAGTTCGGTGTCGTTCGTTATCTTACAGTCGCCAGGATTTACTCACTATCCGAAGGATATGCGATACATCTGATTTCTCAACAAACGCTCCGGGATCTCCGTGGCTAGCCAGCCCACCAAAAGCGCGTCGAAGGCGGCGAAGGGACAGAAAACAGAAGCGTGGATGCCGGGCGGGCCTTGCTGCTAAGCTGAAACAACAACCACACCGAGCACCGCTTCCTAGTATCCTTTTGACCAACGCCCGATCCATCACCCACAAAATGGATGAGTTGGAACTTCGTATTGCTACCAACAGCTTTGTTAGAAACTGTAATATTATTATCATCACAGAAACGTGGCTACACCCGCATATCCCCGACGCTGCGGTATCGCTAGCTAGCCGAACGCTTTTTCGAAACGACCGTTCAAAAGTATTAACAGGCAAAAGCAAGGGAGGAGGACTGTGCATGTATATACATAATGAATGGTGTTGTGACAGTAAGATTATTGACACTCACTGTTCCCCGGATTTAGAGTTATTAGCAATACGGTGTAGGCCCTATTATCTACCAAGAGAGCTAAATGTTGTCATAGTAACGGCTATCTATATACCTCCGAATGCTAACGTTAACACGGCACTTAACCTCCTGCTAACGGCTGTAAACAAACAACAGCTTGACCACCCCGATGGAGTTTTTATTGTCGCTGGTGATTTCAACAAGGCGTGTTTAAAGACTGTTTTACCTAAGTTTATTCAATACGTAAATTGTAATACTAGAGGAGACAAAACTCTTGACCATGTCTATTCTAACATCAAACATGCTTATAAAGCCACTTCCCTCCCTCACCTAGCTGGATCAGATCACCTCTTCCTATCTCTCACCCCCGCTTACACTCCACTCCGTAGGCAAACAACGCCACAAATAAAGATAATAAAAACTTGGCCCGACGACGCACTCTCTCGGCTGCAGGACTGTTTTTCCCGCACCAACTGGGAACTTTTTGTACACGACAACCTCCAGGACTACACGGACTCTGTACTCTCTTACATAAAAAACTGCATTGACAACGTCACTATAGATAAACGAATACGGGTTTTTCCTAACCAAAAACCCTGGATGACCAATGAGACACAGGCACTCATCAAATGCCGTAACTCCGCCTTTAGCTCAGGGGACAAGATAAAATATAGAGCTGCCAGAGCTGAGCTGAAGAGAGGCATTAAAAAGGCCAAGGCAGCATATACCAAAAAAATTGAGGAGCACTTCACAGAAAATAACCCAAAGAAGATGTGGCAAGGAATACGACATATTACCAACTACAATAACAATAATATGTCTGTTAATGCAGATGCCTCACTAGCGGAGAAATTGAACCATTTCTTTGCCCGCTTTGAGACTGACAAATCAGACCCAGTCTCAACACCCCCACCACCACCCTGCAGCAATACACTGACGTTCCGGGAACAGGAAGTGAGACTGGTAATGCGGTCTGTAAACACCAGGAAGGCTGATGGCCCAGACGGAGTACCTGGGAAGGTGCTCAAAGCCTGTGCTGACCAGCTGGCTGGAGTCTTCACATACATTTTCAATTGCTCCCTGCAACAATCCATCATTCCATCTTGTCTGAAATCTGCCGCCATCATCCCTGTCCCCAAAAAGCCAACCATTGGCAGCATGAATGATTATAGGCCTGTTGCCCTCACGCCTGCGATCATGAAGTGCTTTGAAAAGTTGGTAGCCCGCCATATCAGGAATACAATCCCTCCCTCAATTGACCCTCACCAGTTTACTTATAGAGCAAACAGGTCCACTGACGATGCTATTGCCATTGCTCTTCATACAGCACTGAGCCACCTGGAACACCATGGGAACTACGACCATAAAACCGGACATTCTGACTGACAAACTCTCCCACCTTGGACTATCCTCTTCAATCTGCTGCTGGATAAAGAACTTCTTGACCAACCGACCACAGACTGTTAGACTTGGTCCCCACCTCTCTTCCTCCATTACACTAAGCACTGGCTCCCCTCAAGGCTGTGTACTGAGTCCTCTTCTGTACTCCCTGTACACATACGACTGTACACCCACCCACCAGTCTAACGCCATCATCAAATTCGCTGACGACACCACTGTGGTCGGACTCATCTCAGGAGGGGATGAGTCGGCTTACAGAGATGAGGTCAACAATTTGTCTTCGTGGTGCTCGGTGAACAATCTCACACTGAACACCACAAAAACTAAAGAAATAATCCTGGACTTTCGCAGACACGGCACAGATCTGGCCCCACTCCTCATTAATGGAGTATGTGTAGACAGGGTCCAGTCCTTTAAATTCCTGGGGGTCCACATCACCGATAAGCTCTCATGGTCTACAAACATCACGGCAGTGGTGAAGAAGGCTCAGAAACGACTCCATTTCCTCAGGGTACTTAGGAAGAACAACTTGGCCACCAAGCTTCTGATAACCTTCTATAAAACCACTGTAGAGAGCATCCTGGCGTACGGCATCACAGTGTGGTACGCTGGAAGCACGGCGGCAGACAAAAAGGTCGTGCAGAAAGTGATTAACACTGCCCAGAGGATTGTCGGCTGCTCTCTGCCCTCACTGGAAGACATTGCAAGCCCTCGTTACCTCAGCAGAGCCAAGAACATCATAGGGGACCCTTACCACCCTGGTCACAATCTGTTCCAGCTGCTGCCCTCTGGAAGACGCTATAGGTCCCACAAAGCACGGACAAGTAGGCTTAAGGACAGTTTTTTCCCCACATCCATCAGACATCTAAACTCGCGGTAACATAACGCACATTCCCTTCTGCGGTAATATAAAAAGAGGTTTGGGTGGTGATCTGCCTCCTACTAGCTGACTGAAGTAAGGTAAGTGGAAGACAGTGAGAGGTAAGCGAGAGGTAAGCGACCTGTATCCACAATAGCAGAATGCCAATTACAAGTCCGTACTAGATTTAGGTCTTTTGTCAAGTAAACGTAGCTTATGGAGAAGCACCATCAATTTCGTCACACGCAGTTTCTGCGTGTGATGACAAGTAGGCTTTTTGTGTTGTGATAACTACAACAGGGGCCTATGTCCGATTATTATTATTCTGCTGCAGCTGGGCATATACATTACTCCCGATTTCTTCAACGCGTCTGGTCATTGTACTCACCGACAGACCTACGGCATTAAATGCATCTTTCTTCTCGGGACACACCTTCTCTGCGAGAGTATCCATACATTTCTTAACAAACTCTCCGTCAGTGAAAGGCTTACCGCTGCTTGCTATCAATTTAGCAACCCGAAAGCTGGCCCGAACGGATGCCTGGTTCTGCTGAGATAGTAGTCCACTTTTTCGCTTTGAGAGTTTTTCTGCTCGTATTTGGCCTTGCAAGTTATCGCCACCGTTTCTTGACAAATGAGACAAACAGCCTTTTCTTTGCATTGAACAAAAAATAATCGTTTGTCCACTCCAGGTTAAATACCCTGCATTCTAAATCAATTTTTCTCTTACCTAACTTTTTCGCCATTATTCCGTTCTCAAACAGGTTGCAGTTTTTATATGCTTGACTAGTCCGCGATGGTCCCAGGGCTCCGCCCTCACCTGCGATCGTCCAGATGTCTCGGTAACACTGCTCGTGCATACAACGGTGGACGTGCCCGCATGCATCAAAGGGAAACACTCTCCCCGCGCGTGTCACCAAAGAAGCAATGCGAAGCCCCGCTTCACTGGGATGATTTGTGGGCTCAGCAGGGGTGCAATGAACCAAACACAAGATTAAAACGTCCCAGTCTTCAAGGCCAAATTGGAAAAAAATCCGATAGCGTCTCTGGTATTGTTCAGAGGGCTGGTCCAAATGTGCCGGCGGGCCGTAGTTTGGTGACCCCTGCTTTAGAAGGTCTTGTCTTTGTCCCTGTAATTGGCTGCAAACTTCAGTCGAGCGTTAAGGTGTGCTTTTGGAGCAATGGCTCCCTAGCACGGCAGCTTCTCAGTTCATGTTGGTGCAAAACAGGCTTGAAATTAATATCTTTGCTGCAGTAGCTTTTAATTCTTGGAAGGTCTGATTTTTGGTGGTTCTCAGTTAACTTTTAACACTTCTGACCAATTTTCTCCTAGCAGCAAGTGACAACTTACATTTTATTCCACAAGTTAAAGCATAAGTTGAAGAAGCCGTTACAACTTCTCCCACCTAAAAATTAGGAAGGGGTCTGAATCTTTTATGTTAGATGCTTTTTCAAGGTGAGAGAATTTAAAGGGGTCATCACATACTTTTAAGGCATTTACTATCTTTCATTCACCTTTTATACCGCCATCCTCGAAAGGGTTGCGGGTATTGCAGGAGCCTAACCCAGCAGTCTTCGGGCGAAAGGCACCCTACACCCTAGACTGGTCGCCAGTCAGCCGTAGGGCACAGAGAGACAAACAACCATCCACAGTCCCAATCATACCACCACCAGCGGGAATAGAGCCCGCGCCTGCCTGCACTGTAGTCAGGCAAGTGAACCTCTTCACCACGCGGCACATTTACTATTATTGTAAAGCATATTCAAGCAATTATTTTAGGGTTTGCCAGTGTGACATGCTAGAGTGTTTGATTTATTAACAATTGCATGTTGAGAATGTACAACTAGTTTGGATTGGATGTGTGTATCGGTGTTCGATTGTTGATCCTTTAATCCACATGGTAAGTGTGTGGAATGTTAAAGAGTATCGGTATTCGATTATTGATGTCTTAGCACATAGCTTGGAACACAGGAGATTTGTCTCATTACAGTAAAGTTGGATTGAAGAAACAACAACGTATCACTGTTCTGATTATTTCTCCCTGTGTTTTAAGGTATGCTGGTTGTTGTAGAGGCCGGTTGAGTTTGTGGTTTACAATATACACTGTTTAGCGTGTGAGAAAGGAGATAATGTTTGGTAATGTTTATTTACTTTTGAATTGCGAGCCTGAATGTGCGAGTCTCGGGTCATGCACATGGAATAGCATTTAGCGCGCTACCTTCGGCCACCATTATACAGTGTCTATGACGGTCATAGAAAGGATGTTATGTTATTGATATTGCATTGTTTGCCCTGTTGAATAGTTGAGAAGTTGTAAAAAGAAAATATAACACAAGTTATGACTGTATATATATATATATATATATATATATATATATATATGGGTGTAATTGTACATTATGTTTTGGGTTCTAACGTGTTGATTATATATATATATATATATATATATATATATATATATATATATATATATATATATATATATATATATATATATATATATATGGGTGTAATTGTATGTTATGGGTTTTTGTGTTGATAAATTGCAGTAAAGTTGGATTGAAGAAACAACAACGTATCACTGTTCTGATTATTTCTCTCTGTGTTTTAAGATTAAATGCAGGGTGTAACACCAGATTGACCACTCTTGCACTAAAATGTATGCATACCTATATCATGGCACTTCATTTCCACCACTGACACATAATTTAAGTTTTTGGGTTAGGGAGAAACGGGGCATTGTGGCTGAAGCACAGAGACTCCTCCAAATCTCCTTATAGCCGCTACTCGGCGGCAAATAAGACATGGAGATGTGACTGCAGCGGTCACTTTTCTGCATGCTAACGTATGTCCACAATGACCCAATATATTTTATATGGGAGCCCAATGACAAAATAAAATACAATACAAATCTTACCACGTGTTTCGTAACCAAGTGTCTCTTTGGGGGATAGGGTCACTACTGTTAGGGTTTTGGGTGGAGGTGTGTGTTGTGTGTGCTTTTCCCCTCTTGTGTCCCTCCGGGCTCCCATTACCACATGTGGCCAGGTGTGGGTGATTGGTAATCTGTCCCTGTGTGTGTATTTAAACCCCTGTGTATGAAATGTCTGGTTGTGGGAGTATTACCTAGTGCAGGGGTGTCTAACTCAATTGACAGCGTGGGCCACATAAGACCCCTAGGAAGATGCGATGGGCCAGAACATTAAAATTATAGCATACTTACTGTATTTACTCGCATATAAGCCGCTTTTGTCGGACAAAGAAATGATGACTGAATCGAGGGTACGGCTTATACGCGCATAAAAACACGTCATGCAAAAAAAACCTGCAAGTTGACGCGCCGTGACACGATGACGACACGACGCAATGGCGCCGTAACGTCTTGACGCAAGACAATGCAGCCGATATGGTCATTTATTTAAATAATTATATATTATAGTATTATATAAGTAGAGAAAAGATAAAAAGATAAAACGCTTAACAAAATTTATTTTGACGTCTATGAATGAAATTCAAGAAAAAAATATGTATCTTGGATAAAACGTGAAAAAACTCACTTGTGCCTCTCACTGCTTGCTTGGGGCATGGTCATCTTACCCAGGCGCAGCCATCTTACATAGGTCCCGGCGCTGCCGTCTAAACCTAGTTAAACATGCTCTGACTGGCCAGACGCGAGTAGCCTTGATTTATTAAATAAAACAAAATTCCACTTTGATTTTATTTGTTTTATTTCTGTTCGAAAGTGTCAACTATCGGAGTAATATGAACCATCGAAAGAATTGAGATATTTTGACATTCGAAGCAATATGTCTGCCACAACATCTTAAACTTATGGTAAGAAAAATTTAATTTCTTACAATTGTAATTAGAAAGCTTACCGTATTTACTCACATATAAGCCGCGTTTGTTGGACAAAAAATGATCACTGAATAAGGGGTGCGGCTTATATGTGCATAAAAACACGACATGCAAGTTGACAGCGCCGTGACACAATGACGTCAGGACAAAATGGCGCTGTGACGTCATGACGCAAGTGAATGCGATACGGTCATCTATTTCAAAATAGAGAAAAGATAAACAGATAAAACGATGAACAAAATTTATTTTGACGTCTATAAATGAAATTCAAGAAAGAACGTACGTATTGTGCATAAAATGTGAAAAAAATAATGTTCCCATCACTGCTCGCTCGGTGCACAGCCATCTTACCTACGACCTCGTTAGAGAGAGGCTGCCGTGCAAGAAGGAAGCCCTTGCTCCAAAAGCGGCACCTTAAGGCTCGACTGAAATTTGCTGCTGATCACATGGACAAAGATAAGACCTTCTGGAGGAAAGTTTTGTGGTCAGACGAAACAAAAATCAAGCTGTTTGGCCACAATGCCCAGCAATGTTTGGAGGAGAAAAGGTGAGGCCTTTAACCCCAAGTACACCATGCCTATCGTCAAGCACGGTGGTGGTAGTATTATGCTGTGGGGCTGTTTTGCTACCAATGGAACTGGTGCTTCATAGAGAGTAAATGGGATAATGAAGAAGGAGGATTACCTTCAAATTCTTAAAGATAACCTAAAGTCATCAGCCCGAAGATTGGGTCTTGGGCACAGTTGGGTGTTCCAACAGGACAATGACCCCAAACACACATCAAAAGTGGTAATGGAATGGCTAAATCAGGCTAGAATTAAGGTTTTCGAATGGCCTGCCCAAAGTCCTGACTTTAACCCCATTGAGAACTTGTGTACAATGGTGAAGAAACAAGTCCATGTCAGAAAGCCATCAAATTTAACTGAACTGCACCAATTCTGTCAAGAGGAGTGGTCAAAGATTCAACCAGAAGCTTGTGGATGGCTACCAAAAGCGCCTAATTGAAGTGAAAATGGCAAAGGGACACGTTACCAAATATTAGCGCTGCTGTATGTATATTTTTGACCCAGCAGATTTGATCACTTTTTTCTGTTCACCCATAATAAAGTCATACAAGAACCAAACTTCATTCTATATATATATATATATATATATATATATATATATATATATATATATATATATTTATATATATATATATATATATATATATATATATATATATACATATATATATTTATATATATATATATATACATATATATATTTATATATATATATATATATAAATATATATATACATATATACATAATAACCCATAATAAAGTCATAAAAGAACCAAACTTCATGATTTTTTGTGTGAAAAAGAAGTATCTGTTCCAATCACTCTATCAGAGAAAAATCAGAGTTGTAGAAATAACTGGAAACTCAAGAGAGCCATGATATTATGTTCTTCACAAATGTATGTAAACTTTTGACCACAACTGTATATATAATATATATATATATATACATATATATATATATATATATATATATATATATATATATATATATATATATATATACATACATATACATACATACATACATAGCTGCTTCACGCCACTGTGTCCCGGCTGCAAACGTCACACACCCAGTCTCTCCTTCTTATCTCTGGTGATTTTAACCATGCTCCCTTGGCTTCTACTCTCCCCACCTTCACTCAGTATGTGAAGTGCCACACCAGGGAACAAAAAACTCTGGACCTGCTGTATGCCAACACAAAGGAGGCATACAGCACAGTCCCCCTCCCCCAACTGGGCCGCTCAGACCACAACCTGGTCCATCTGATCCCCACCTACATCCTTATGGTGAGGAAAATAAAACCTACCACGAGGATCATACAAAGATGGACCGAGGAGACCAGCATGGTACTGAGGGACTGTTTTGAGACCACTGACTGGGAGGTGCTGTGCAATTCACATGGTAAAGACATTGACATCTTGACCCACTGCATCACAGATTATATTAACTTCTGTGTTGAGAACATTGTACCCTCCAAGAAGGTCCGTTGTTTCTCCAACAACAAGCCGTGGGTCACCAGGGATCTAAGGGCCCTCCTGAACAAGAAGAAGAGGGCTTTTAGGGGGAGAAAGAGAGTCTGAAAATGGTCCAGAAGGACCATCTACAGGAGGAAGCTGGAGAACCAACTCCAGAGAGGCAACACCAAAGAGGTCTGGAGGACCTTGAGGACCATTTCGGGCCATGGAGGGAAAGGTGAGAGAGATCCGGAGTCCGCCGGCAGGGAGTGGGCCAATGAACTGAATCAGTTCTTTAACAGATTCAGTCCTGCCCCCACTCCCCTGACCCCCCAGAGCAGAAGCAACGCTCCCCCTCATTCTCCTCCTTCTCCTCTTCCTCCCCCTCTTCCACTGGTCTCTGCATTACTGTCGATCAGGTGATAAAACAGCTAAAGAAGATCGAGGCAAGGAAGGCTACCGGTCCAGACGGCCTCTGCTCCAGACTACTGAGAGAGTATGCGGATCAGCTTGGTAAAGTGATTCTGCATATTTTCAACCTCAGCCTCAGTCTGCAGAAGGTCCCCACCTTGTGGAAAACTTCCTGTGTGGTCCCAGTTCCTAAGACTGCGTACCCCAGGGAGCCAAACCACTTCAGGCCGGTAGCATTAACCTCTCACCTGATCAAGACATTGGAGAGAATCATCCTCAATCACCTCAGCCCCCTGATAAATGCAGAGCTGGACCCTCTGCAGTTCGCCTATCGTCCAGGCATTGGTGTGGAAGATGCTACCACCTACCTGATGCACAGGTCTCTTTCACACCTGGAGAACACGGGAAACACGCTGAGAATGATGTTTTTTGACCTCTCCAGTGCGTTCAACACCATTCAGCCGGTCCTACTGAGAGGGAAACTGGAAGAGGCTGGAGTAAGGAACCACCTAGCCGCATGGATCATCAACTTTCTCACTGACAGACCACAATATGTGAGACTCCAGGACTGTACGTCTGATGTGGTAGTTTGCAGCACGGGGGCCCCACAAGGCACAGTGCTCTCTCCACTCCTCTTCTCCCTTTACACATCGGACTTCAAACATAATACAGACACCTGCTACCTCCAGAAGTTCTCTGACGACACCGCTATTGTTGGACGAGTGACGGACGGGAACGACCTGGAGTACAGGGGAGTCATCACAGCCTTTATTGACTGGTGTAGGCAAAACCATCTCTACATCAACACTAGTAAGACAAAGGAAATGGTCATCGATTTTCGGAGGAATCCTCAACAGACCACTCAGGTGAACATCCAGGGTACAGACATTGAAATCGTGGAGAATTTTAAATACCTGGGTGTTCACCTCAACAACAAACTAGATTGGTCCACAAACATACATGCCCTGTACAAAAGGGGCCAGAGCCGCCTCTACCACTGAGGAGTCTACGGTCCTTTGGAGTGTGCAGAACACTGCTGAGGACTTTCTACGACACTGTGGCGGCATCTACAGTGTTTTATGCAGTGCTCTGTTGGGGTTTCGGGAGCACGGAGAGGGACAGGAACAGGCTGAATAAGCTGGTCAGGAGGGCCAGTTCTTTTCTGGGCTGTCCTCTGGACTCTGTGGAGGAAGTGGGAGAGCGGAGAATGCTGACCAGGATGATGTCCATCATGGACAGCACCTCCCACCCCCTGCATGAGTCTGTGGAGTCCCTCCGAAGCTCTTTTAGCAATAGACTGCGGCACGCTCATTGCAGGAAGGAGCGCTTCCGCAGATCCTTCCTCCCATCAGCTGTCAGGCTCTTTAACAAAAAATGGCTGAGTGTTAAGACCTACCGTATGCATGCATGTACATTTAAGTGTATGTATGTATCTATGTGCTAAGCAACACGTTTATCCAATCCAATACAATACATACATATATATATATATATATATATATATATATATATATATATATATATATATATATATCAGTGGCGGGCCGTCAGGGCCTTCAAGGCCTTCTCTGCGGGCCTAAGAAATATCTGAATCATATTATATTTTGTCCATCAATACTTATTATTCCAAATGGTCTGTTAGCTTCCTTTCATTGCTTTTCCCCCTGGTTGCACTGCTTCCAGATGTGTGTTTTTATATTGAAGCATTTAACCAATCACATTTCAGCCATTATTTGTTGCCAGGATCAGAAATCTGCCTCAAAGCCTTCACAATCAGTTCTGTGGGCTCTGCTGCATTAAACTAGACTGTTGCTTTTAACCAATCAGATTTCGAGTTTGCAACCCCACAATGCTTTTTCATACGCATTGGAATTTTGCTGGCTGGTATACGTCATTGCTTTCAACAACTATTATTGGCTTGCGTTAGAGAGTAGGCGGGCCAAAGCCATAGTGAGGCAGCCAGAGATCGCAAACTCCACCCACAATGGCCGACAGAGCAAAACAAATGGATTTTGTTGCAGATTTGCTCACAAAGCTATTTTCCAGATGGACTTTTCCAGAAAAAAATGGACATCATTAAGAAAGGGCGGTCAACTCCGAAGCTAGCAAGCCTGTTACAGCCGGGAAAAGGGTGTGTGCGCCACTTTCAGTGCGCTAACTTAGCTGCACAAGCAAATATTTTGTTGTGTTGATTTAAAGCCATTTTCAAGATGGACTATGCCGGAAATATGACAGGACAGGCTCGACTTTCATCATTAGCTTCGATGGCGATCAAAAAGAAGGAAAAAGGAAGGAGGATGGATATTGTGTACAGTTAAAAAGGATTTTTGGTGAGTATAATATGGCTATATTCCTAAATAATATTTCAATTGTGGGCCCAGTTCTGATATCTGAAAAGCTCCAGTGTTTGTATGTAATCACTAAATGCTGCTAGGAAGTGGTATTTACCCCTGTTGGGGTAATCATTATTATAAATGTGTTTGCAATGAATATAAAGCCTTATAATATACATGCTTACTATATTAATCAATATATTTGCTTATTAGGAATAGTAATGCTCATCCTAAATGTGTAACTATATTAAACAATATAGTTATATGTGTTGATCGCTTTCAACGAAGACAAACGCCTACGCCAAGGTCGCTCTCCAGGACAGCTGGGTCCAGCGAGAGATACAGTTTCGAAAGGACATAAAACAATCCACTGAGTTCTTGCTCCGAGGACTGATTACTGGAAGATACGCGTCGACCCCTTCCCCAGATGCGAGTTCAACAGGGAAGATCGGTGAAGGATGCTTAAATTGTTGTTGGCTCAACGGATGGCTATCAATCAACTTGTATATTGTTTTTCCTTTGTGACGCTTGATATGGAATTGTTTTGTTTCTTGCTTACACAATTGGATCGATTACACGCATATTGTTTTAATTTGTGACGCCAGGTTGACGCTTGGTTTGCTTGATTATGGAATTGTTTTGTTTCTTGCTTACGCAAATGGAATCGATAACCTTGTAATTGTTTTGATTTGAAGCCTTAAATAGGCAGGACATAATGCCGCTCTTTAGAATAATCTTGGGTGGGGCGAGCTGCCGGATGTATTCTCTTCTTGCAAGAATTAAATGTGATGTGACTACAGATGCCTTTTTTATTGAAAGCTGAATTGGGAAAACCTAAGGAATAAACCTACTATTGGATGAACCTAACATTTGGTCCTTCGAGCCTGTGGTCAAGATACCGGAGCAGAATCCAGGTCGCTTCCGTTCGATATCTGGAAAGACCGTGCACGGCGCTTAAATACCCTTTTCCGGGCTGGATTACTCGACGAGGCGACTTGGGTTCTCGACGGTTTCGACGACTAACCCTCTGAAAGAGACATCTGGGGTCATATCTGGTAAGTCCATTTTTTTTAAATGTGACTCGCGTCCAGGGGACTGCGACACGCGTCCAGGGGACTGCGACACGCGTCCAGGGGACTGCGTTACAAACCCTGGGTATACTAGTCGCTGCCAGGTAACGAGACAGAGCATGAGTCTATAAAACTTGGGGCAGTTCGGGGTGTCCTGTGCCGTGGTCCGGAAAGGTACAAATATAACTCTGACAGTATATCAAGCTAGGGTATACATTTGTGTTGCGTGTGTTACGTGTTGTTACGTGTTGTGTGTGTTACGTATGTCCTTCCGCGGAAAAGAAATTTGCTAACTGATAACTGAGTGCACGCGAGCTCCATCCAAAGATGGGCAACTCGAATAAAAAAGCGGCTAGTGACGACGATCCAAAACAGCGTCTGCCGTGTAGAGATTGGAAGTTTGTTGAAAGTCAAAGCGCTACAAGAGTTAAACACCTAAACTTATGGATAACCGAGTATGGGTTTACTGGACAGCTTAATATGCATAAAATACTGGATTTACAAGATAAGATGCGCGTTAAGCACAAGAGTAATCTGTGTAAAATGGATAATGATGGATATGAGGATACAAATTATTGGTTTTTGATGGCAAAAAAGCGTTGTGATGGGAATGTTAAAAAAATTGAGCGGAGTGAGAGCCAAAATGTTGATAACAGCGGGGCCGGAAAAGCAGAGCCTTCTGTCTTGTTCCACAGAAAGGAGGACGATGACACAGGCGCGGTGGGAAAAAGAGGGGGCCTTAAAGAAAAAAAGCTAGAGGGGGGATTGTCGGGAAAAGCGGAGGAGACGCGGTTGTATCCGACGCTGCCCCCTCCGACATATGGGCCTGACCGGGTGACCAGGTCGGGGGGCCCCGTTGGGGATTGGTCAAAAACGTGGGAAAAAGTGCTATCCCCCCAGCCTGGGGCGCCGCCAATGACTGATATTTTTCCTGAACAATACCCCATGATCGAGGTCGCCAACCCTAATGTGGAGGATAAACAGCCCGCGACAATCCTAGTTCATAGAACTTGGACACAGGACGACGTGAAAAAGGCTATAGATGGCATCACGTCGCACAAAATTGATGTGGATGAATTTATCCTACAAATGGAGGACATTAGGCGGTCGTATCACCTAAATGGAGTAGAAACACAGCAAATTTGGATGACCGCATTGAAAGGTGATTGGCATGTTATTAGAGGTGATTGGAGCCCAAAAGGTGAAGGGGGCTCCCTAGTTCATGACAGCCGTGAGTTAAACTTCAGGGTACTTGAGTTGATAGAACGGGCCACGAGCAAATTTAAAACAAAGGCGAATTATACCGCTATTGGCAGAGCTAAGCAAAAGGATGATGAGCCTTTCGAGGAGTATAAAATCAGAATGACAGCTTGTTTTAAGGCTAACAGCGGCATCGCTGAGGACCACGCGGTGGGTAGCCTTTATCGGGAGCAGCTAAAAAATGTGCTCCATGCTCATTCACACTATACTCTTAGAGACTGGGTTGAAAAACATTGGGTGGACAGGCCCTCAGGCACGCTTGACCAATACGTGAATCAGGCATTGCATGCTGAGGAGCAGCTAAAAAAAAAAGGGAAGAAAAAAGGGGGGTCATCCTCAAATGAGGATGGAATTTTTTACCGAGATAGGGGATGGGAACGTAAAAAGTTTAATAATAACAGAGGGAGAAGATATATGGGGAAGACGGACAAACGACGGGCGTTTGACAAATGCGTCTGCTGGATCTGTGGAAAATTGGGACATATATCGCGTGATTGCCCAGATAACAGGGCCTCTGGAGGAGAGGCCCGGCCAGCATGACTAGCCGACAGGCCTGCTCAAAGTATAGTGAGTGAAAAATTTGAATTTGAAGAAGTTGAGCTAAATTTAGCGGAAATACTGGCATTGGACACGATTAAACCGGAGATTACATTGTTCGTAAATGGGGCACAATTAAAGTTTTTATGTGATACTGGTGCTTGTAAAACTGCAATTCAAATGAGTGTTCCAGGAGCTAAATATACAAATCGGAGGGTATTTGTGACAACAGCAGGTGGTCAGGTTGCCGCCGTTTCGTTTGGATAAGAGATCCGGAAGGAGAGACATGTAAGATGTCTGTATTGGTGGTGCCTGAATGTCCTGTCAATTTATTGGGTAGAGATGGTCTATTACAGCTAGACCTAGCTTTGGTCCCCTCCTCTAGTGGGAATATGGTGGTTAAAAGGCGAAAGGAAATTCTAAGTGGCCAATTAAATGTTTTGCAGGGATGCCAACCTGCGTTCTTTTATTATACGCTGGACTTGTCAGATAGTACGCCGACGGGGGTAGGAAGCGGGCTGTTGACTACGAGTGCTGATCTGATTGAGGCGCGGGAAGGTATTCAAAACATTAACTCCCTCCATGTGCTGATGTGGTGCAAAATGACTGAGGGGCCTGATAAGACGTATGAGAACAAATTGGCACAAGGCGTTCCGGCCGAAATTAAAATAGACTACCTTTATGCGGACGGTATTTCTACAGTTGTGGGGGGTGTTGAGTTGCCTGAGGGGTATAAAAACCTTTTTCTCGAATGGTCACCTCCACACATTGTATTATACAAACCATACAATCAAGGAAAGGAGGTGCTGCGTGACTTTGTACATATGGCCCGCGGGGCAACCGATTGGACGACATTGGACACGGGGCTTGAATATAGCGAACATACGGAAACATACAGAAAAGCAGTATTTCTCACTACGGGCGTAGGAGTGGGAATATACCTTCAGTGACTAGTGAAATCGACGAAGGAGTTATATCTGTTATCGGATGAGGAGGAGGAACTGTTAGCGACGGTTCCTCCCGAAATATGGTCTAAAGGGCCTTCTGATGTGGGACTCGTAAAAAGGGTGATACCAGTAAAAATTAGACCGAAAACTGAATTCAGGCCTTGTGTCCGACAATATCCATTAAAGCCTGATGCTTTGGAAGGAATAAGACCGGTAATTGAGGATTTGTTAAAAGCAGGAGTGATTATTGAATGTGATGATTCACCTTGCAATTCTCCCATATTTCCAGTAAAAAAGGCGGCCCCTTCTGTGGGATGGAGAATGGTTCAAGATTTACAGGCGGTAAATTCTGCAGTGATTCAGCGTGCACCTTGTGTGCCAGACCCACATACACTTCTGAATAATTTAGATCCAGATGCGACATTTTTTACGGTGATTGACATAAGTAACGCCTTTTTCTCCATCCCATTAGATCGAAGCAGTCGGTATTGGTTTGCCTTCACGTTCGGAAGGAAAAAGTATACTTTTACGAGACTGCCGCAGGGATATTGTGAGAGTCCCACAATATATGCACAGGTAATGAGTAACAGTGTTGCGAGATTCCACCCGCCGGGGGGAAGCCAAATTATTGTGTATGTTGATGATGTATTAGTTGCGTCATCTACTTTGGAATCTTGTAAGATAGACACTGTAGCGTTGATAGGCCACCTGGCGGCTGAAGGCCACAAAATAAACAAAAACAAATTGCAGCTTTGTAAAGAACAAGTAAAATATTTGGGACATAATCTCGTCAAGGGAGGAAGGAAAATTTTAGAAGACAGAAAGAAGGTGGTCTTAGACGCACCTAAACCGCTAACTAAAAAGCAGATAATGTCATTTCTAGGTCTCACTAATTACTGTAGGGCATGGATTCCGAATTATGCGGAAATTGTTTCTCCCCTTACTAAATTGATGAATGATGTTGGTTTGAAAATGTGCTCGAGTTTAAATTGGACAGCAGAGGCGGAAAATGCGTTTTGTACATTAAAACAGATGCTAGTAGCTAGCGGAACCTTAGCGCTACCCAATTATAACAAGCCTTTTGTACAAATGGTAGACTGTAAAGGAATGTATATGACGTCGGTGCTGACTCAAGAATTCGGGGGGAAGATGCGGCCGGTTGCATATTTTTCGTCCAGATTAGATAGGGTGGCCTGCGCACTTCCTCATTGTGTACGGGCGGTGGTGGCAGCTTCGATGGCAGTAGAGAGCAGTGCTACAATAGTGCTTTTTCATTCTTTAACCCTTAGGGTTCCACACGCAGTGGCTACATTGTTGTTACAAACTAACATGAAATTTTTATCTCCAGCAAGGCATTTATCTTGTATAGCCATTTTACTGTCACAACCACATCTCACGCTCGAAAGATGCGCTAAAATTAATCCAGCTACTTTGTTGCCACTTCCTGGGGAGGGAGAACGTCATGATTGTCAAGGGGTAGCCGAGGAGGCTACGAGGTGTAGGAAAGATTTGATGGACCAACCGCTGGACAGTGGTGAAGTCCTTTTTGTTGATGGTTCCGCTAGAAAAGATGATACGGGGAAAACTCAGACGGGGTATGCGGTTGTAACCGCAACTAGAATACTAAAGGCAGAACCTTTGCCGTCCAATTACTCTGCGCAAGCGGCAGAATTAATTGCATTGACGGAAGCATGCATTTTGATGGGCAACATGGACGTTACAATTTATACAGACAGTCAATATGCGTTCTCAACTTGCCATGTTTTCGCTAGTTATTGGGCAAATAGGGGTATGATATCTTCTAACGGCAAAGCAGTTACGCATGCCAAATTGTTACAACGGCTAATAGCTGCAGTTCAGCTCCCAAAACGAATTGCTGTTTGCAAGTGTGCGGCACACACTTCAAATCATGATCGGGTGTCCTTGGGGAATGCCTTTGCTGATAAAACGGCAAAGGAAGCTGCAAAGAAACCCTTTATTGGAATGGCAGACTCGGTATATGAAAAAAATGTCTTATCGGACGACATTTTAGCAAAAATGCAGCTACAAAGCCCACAATCTGAATTCAAAACATGGATTGGCAAAGGGGCAAAATTGCAAAATGGGGTTTACGCGAGCATTGAAGGCCAACCAATCTTACCAAAAAATTTGTTTAGATGGGCGGCCATTTTGAGTCATGGCAAAACGCATGTCTCGACGGCGGGAATGGTTGCTTTGGTACAACGACACTACAAAACGTATGGATTTAATCTATATGCAAAAAATTTTTGCAGAGCATGTTTGATTTGCGCTCGGCATAACCCCCAAGGGGGGATACGGCCAAAACGTGGGCAATTCCCAAAAACTACATATCCATTTCAAGGGATACATATGGATTTTATTGAATTAAGTAAAAGTGAGGGGAAAAGATACTGCTTAGTGATTGTAGATGCCTTTTCAAAATGGGTTGAAATTTTCCCAACAAAAAACATAGATGCGTTAACTGTAGCCAAAGCATTATGTAAAGATATCATTCCACGATATGGAATCCCAGAAACCATTTATAGTGATAATGGCACCCATTTTGTTAACAGAATAATTGATGGAATTGGCAAGAGGTTCCATATTTCGTTACGAAATCATTGCGCCTACCATCCACAATCAGCGGGCCTTGTAGAACGGATGAATGGAACTATAAAGAATAGACTAAAGAAATGCATGGAAGAAACAAAAAGGCCGTGGACGAAATGTATCGATTTAGTAAAATTATATATTAACATCACGAGTACAAGCGGATTAACACCGTATGAAATCCTGTTTGGTAGACCTTACAAATTGCCATTATTCACTACACAATGGGAATTGGATGACGAGGCAAATCTAGCTGACTACATGAGAAAATCTTTAGAAAAACGCATCGAACTTAAATTACCGTAAGGGGATTGTTCTTTTCAACAGGAAACGGACGGGACGACGGTGGTGCCAGGAGACTGGGTGCTGATACGCAGCATAAAAAAGAAACATTGGAGTGACGCAAAGTGGGAGGGGCCATACCAAGTGTTGCTAACCACACCAACAGCTATAAAGATAGCCGAGAGGGGAACTTGGATCCACCTTTCACACAGTAAGAAGGTTATCTCAGTTGAAACGTTTCAAGCTCCCTAAACAAAAATGGTAAAAACAATTATTGCTCTTGGGGCAATGGAATTAACAATTGTGATTTTTTTCCTATCCACAGTAGGGCTACTTTCTCCAGTTGGAGAGAAAGGCGGAGGCGTTTCAATTAAGGATATACCTTCTTACGGGAGGGTAAAACGAGAAACAATAACATGGGAAATAACAAAGTCAGACATAACATTACCTTCTAAATCAAATTTCCAAACATGCATTCGAGATGACACCCCCAGACGATTAAGCACACAAACAATGTTTTGCCTTCCATACAATAAGACTACGGAAATCTTCCTTTCATGGAAGAAAATATTTTTAGACTCAGAGGCATCCATGTTGCCATACGAGGGATCAGTCTATGGTGAAGGATATGTGTGGTACATAACAGCCCTGAGGAGGGGTTGGAAAAACCTTGTTGCAGAAACTGGTCAAAATTGGCAAGCTTGGACGTCGGACGCGTGCGCAAAAGCCATCAGGCCCCTGATAAAATTAACCCATTCGGAGGGGGGATTACAAATTGTTATTCGGACTGACAAGTTCACTTGTGGAAAAGTTCCTTGTCTGACGTTTTTCCTAAGTCCATGGTCAAGTGGGGAAGACCCTTGTTACAAATTTTACATATGTGTCTCAACAGTAATGACCATGCCTATGGAGGCTGAGTTTAGGGCGTCAGAGAAGGAAACACCCGGATCTGCCGTAGTAAAATTAAAATCTGAGAAGACCAGAGATGATGAATTCATTTCTGCAACAGGGATTTCCCAAACGGGCAATAATTGGTTGCTGTTGATGGAAAATGCAGCTAATACTATAAATCAAACCTGCATAACATGTATGGGGCCTCGCCCTCTCTTACGAGTAGTACCCGCACAAATTACTCCTGATTGTGTAATGGAGATAATGACAAATGAAAATGTAAGCCCCAATTGTGAAAAATGGAATAATGTATACCCTGTTACAAAAGCAGCAAAGGACAAACCTAATTTTTCAACACATATTGCTTTTGATCATTTTACCTGCTTGCACCTTACAGGGCTGGGTCTGAAGCTGGGCGCGATAAATGAGACATGGTGCGCTCGAATTCTAAAACAGACTGCACCCCTGATTCCACGTTCTGACCTGTGGTGGTGGTGTGGTGGAAATAAATTATACGACTCCTGTCGAAATTCGGCGGGACTATGTGCCTTGGTCTCACTGCTTTTACCAGTATCTGTTTTTCCATCTACAGTGGAGGAGATACAATTGGCTGCGCAGAAATCCAGTATGTTGGCGGCCCCCTCGCGACGGCGTCGATCGGCATGGAGAGAGGGAGATCCAACATACATTGATGCGATTGGCATCCCACGGGGCGTACCAGATGAGTATAAGCTGGCTAATCAGATCGCAGCAGGTTGGGAGTCTATTTTTCTTTTAATTACTCCAAACAAAAACGTTGATCGGATAAACTACCTGCATTACAATGTCCAAAAACTTGGAAATTATACTGAACAGGGATTTGTGGCGATAAAGGAACAATTGGCAGCCACCAGTCTTATGGCGTTCCAGGATCGCATAGCAGTTGATATGCTGCTTGCGGAGCAAGGGGGCGTGTGTGCAATGTTTGGAGATCAGTGTTGCACCTTCATACCGAACAACACGTCACCCGATGGGTCCCTCACCCAGGCCATTAGTGGCCTGCAGACCCTCAACCGCAATATGAAGGAGCATTCTGGAGTCAGAGAATCCGCCCTTGAAAGCTGGTGGCATAAGTCTTTTGGGAGGTATAAAGATTTGGCCAAATCTGTTGCATTTTCAGTAGCCCTTTTTGCTACCATTTTGACATTATGCGGGTGTTGTATTATTCCCTGCTTAAGATCTTTGATAAGCCGACTTATAACCACTGCGATTGCCCCTACAAACTCTAAATTGCATGAATTATATCCTCTGTTGATGAGACGTGCTGAGGGGAGCAGTGGATTTCAAGAGCATGGAAATTGCGAGGATGAATTGGGCGAAGATGATTTTGTGTTTTGCTTCAGACCAGCCGTGCCAGTGAGCAGGTAAAACTAAAGCCAACGGAGACGGACATTTCCTCCCCATTTTTATTTTTTTGCCATAAAATGAATTAATGGAATAAAGCCGAAAGGAAGTTTTATTAAGGAGATCATGTGCAAATTTATAATATAGGGGGGAATGTTAGGGTAATCATTATTATAAATGTGTTTGCAATGAATATAAAGCCTTATAATATACATGCTTACTATATTAATCAATATATTTGCTTATTAGGAATAGTAATGCTCATCCTAAATGTGTAACTATATTAAACAATATAGTTATATGTGTTGATCGCTTTCAACGAAGACAAACGCCTACGCCAAGGTCGCTCTCCAGGACAGCTGGGTCCAGCGAGAGATACAGTTTCGAAAGGACATAAAACAATCCACTGAGTTCTTGCTCCGAGGACTGATTACTGGAAGATACGCGTCGACCCCTTCCCCAGATCCGAGTTCAACAGGGAAGATCGGTGAAGGACGCTTAAATTGTTGTTGGCTCAACGGATGGCTATCAATCAACTTGTATATTGTTTTTCCTTTGTGACGCTTGATATGGAATTGTTTTGTTTCTTGCTTACACAATTGGATCGATTACTCGCATATTGTTTTAATTTGTGACGCCAGGTTGACGCTTGGTTTGCTTGATTATGGAATTGTTTTGTTTCTTGCTTACGCAAATGGAATCGATAACCTTGTAATTGTTTTGATTTGAAGCCTTAAATAGGCAGGACATAATGCCGCTCTTTAGAATAATCTTGGGTGGGGCGAGCTGCCGGATGTATTCTCTTCTTGCAAGAATTAAATGTGATGTGACTACAGATGCCTTTTTTATTGAAAGCTGAATTGGGAAAACCTAAGGAATAAACCTACTATTGGATGAACCTAACAACCCCATTTTACCCCAGTTTAATTTTTGCCGTTTCGCCATTGACGTCCATCGCTGTCTTTTCCCGGGAAAAATCACCCCCCTGGCCTGGTTGTAATGTCTCAAAAGCTCCAGTTTTTGTATTCAATCAATAAATGCTGCTAGGAAGTGGATTTTACCTCATTTTAGTGCATTTTTTTGCTGTTTCACGTATGGACGTATATGGACGTATCGACGTTCATCGCTGTCTTTTTACCGGGGAAATGATCCTCCGGGCCCGGTTCTGATGTCTAAAAAGCTCCAGTATTTGTATTTAATCAATAAATGCTGTTTTCGGCTGGATTTTACCCCATTTTTGGGCAATGTTAGCCCGTACGCCATTGACGTTCATCGCTGTCTTTTCCCGGGAAAATCACCCCCCTGGCCTGGTTTTAATGTCTGAAAAGCTCCAGTATTTGTATTTAATCATGAAATGCTGGTAGGAATTGGATTTTACCCCATTTTTGTGCATTGATTGTTTTCTATGTGTCGCAGCTGCAGCTGCAGTAGAGGTTTTATAGCCATAAAATAGTTTTTGAGGGTTGGATTGATACGTTGAAGGCGCTACCAGAAAATGCACGGACCGCCACTGATATATATATATATATATATATTTATATATATATATATATATATATATATATATATATATATACATATATACATACATATATATATATATGTATGTATATATACATATATATATATGTATGTATATATGTATATATATAGAGAGAGAGAGAAATAAATGACTGTATCGGCCGCAAATTTTAGACTTTTAAGTGCGCCCTATAAATATATCGTATTTTCGCACCTATAGGACGCACTTAAAAGTCTAAAATTTGCGGCCGATACGGTCATTTATTTCAATATAGAGAAAAGATAAACAGATAAAACGCTAAACAAAATTTTCTTTGACCTTGGACGCAAGATGTGCAAAAACCTGTGGAAGGCATCACGTTTCATCAAGTAGATGTAGAAGATTTTTTTACGAGATGGAAGCTGTGAGGAAATCTTAGCATCTGAATAGGGTAGAGACGCAACAAATCTGGATGGCAGCATTTAAAGGTGATTGACATAAGGTAGGAGACTGAGATCCTAAAGAAAATGAGGAGGCACTAGAACATGACAGTTGAGCATTAACTATGAGAGTGCATGACTTGATAGACACAGAAAAAATTAAAACGAGAGCAAATTATACTGCTATTGCCATTTGAAGAGTATAGAGCCAGGATGGCAGCATTCTTTAGAGCGAATCGCATTCCTGAAGATAACACTGTGTGTTATATATCAGGAACAATTGAAAAATGATCTTCTTGCTCATTCAATAAATGCAATCAGGCAATGGATAAATAAGCATTGGGTAGACAGAACGGCGGGAACTCTTGAGACAATTCCCGTGTGGATAAGAGATCCAGATGGTGAAACATGTAGAAGACTAGTTATGATGGTGCCAGACTGTCCTATTAATTTGTTGGGAAGAGATGGTTTGCTGCAATTGGGCCTGCCTTCAGTGCCTTTGCCAAATGGAAACATCGAACTTTAGAGACGACAGGAACTTTTAGAAGGACAGTTGAATGTCCTACAGAGCAGACGTCCGATTTTTTTATTACTAAACGCTGGACATTCCTGAACAAACCACCGATTAAGACAGGAGACCTTTTGTTGACAGCTGCTGCAGAAATAATAGACAAGCAGGAAGACCAAAGGGTGGCTGATTCCCTACATGGAACCATGTGGTTTAAAAGGACTGCTGGGCCTGATAAATCATATGAAAAGAAATTGACACAGACTACTCCGACAAAAATCACTGTAGGCTATCTGTATTCAGATGGCATTTCTACCGAGGGAGCAGGTGTAAAACTGACTGACAGACTGAAACCATTGTAATATAAGTGGAATGTTCCACACAAAATATGGACAAAAGTGGAAAGATATGGGTGAATTTGTGCAGACAGCAGAGAGAGCAACAGACTGGATGGAGATAGAGAACGGAGTGGATTACAGTGAACAAACAGACGTTTCGCAAACCAATGTTTCAGTGCAGACGGGAATTCATTTGCACTGACTGGAAAATTCTAACACAGACGAATACCTACTGCAGGAGGAAGAGGAACAGGTTTTAAAAAACAGTTTCTCTTAAATTATGGTCGACAGGTCCTTCTGGTGTAGGACTAATAAAGATTAGACCTGTTAGAATTATTATGGAATATTCTATATGTGTTGTAAGCATTTTTAATAAGTAATAAGGCATTTTAATTACTTTTGTATAAGACTGGGACAAACTCGAGGTCACCCTGCTGGCTCCAGCTTGTTGACATAACACCTCACCCTCCAAGGACTGTTTACTGGGAGATCTACGAAGGACTCATAAATTGTTTTGTCTGGGACACCGGCAGTTTACCTTATAAAGAAATTATTATGCTTATACTGCAAATTCTTACGCAGGTGTTTTTCTTTCAATGGCAATTGTTAAATCAGATTACCTTTGAATGTTTTGGTTATGTGCCTCTAAATGTACCGAAGAGTATGCCGCTCGTCAGAATGCACTGGGGGCTAAGACGACGCCACATTGCATCTCCTTGCAAGTTGTAAGCAGAGTTTGTTGAAAGATGTTTTTCCTTTTTTAATTAAATATTACTAATAATGATTTAAAAGGTTTGAATCATTATTCCAACATTTGGTCCTTCGAGTAGCCGGGGTCAACACATCGATAAGGAATCCAGACGCTGCAGTTTAATATCTGGAGTGACCGTGCACGGCGAGAATCCCTTTTCCAGGCCGGACTATTTCTCAGCAGCGCCTGTTTTCTAATCGGTTGACGACTATCCTCTTGGTAAGCATCTTTCGACATTTCTGCCGAGTCCGCGTGTGATGGCTGCATATTGTTGACGGGTTCCGAGTGCGTGAAGGGCATCACACGCGAAGGCCTTATTTTGAGAAGTAAGGCTCGCATCCTGGGGATGGCGATTTTAAAACCCTGCGGATACTAGTCACTAGCAGGTAGACACGGTGGGGTCTATAAAAATGTGGTGGTCGACATTGGTTGTGTGTGCGTAGTTGTTAAAGAAAAAAAGGTACTACGGGGGCACACAAATCCACTCCAAAAAAATGGGTGGTGCAAACAGTAAAACGGCTATTGACGACGATCCAAAGATGCGTCTGCCGTGTACAGATTGGATTGTTGAAAATCAAAGCGCTACAAGGGTTAAACACCTAAACTTATGGATAAATAAATATGGATTTGCTGGCCAGCTTAATATGCATAAGATATTGATACTGCAGGATAAAATACGTGCTAAGCATGGGGGAAATCTTAACAAAATGGAGCAGGAGGGATATAATGATACCTATTATTGGTTTATGATACATGGGTTAAATCAGTTGATAACGGTGGGACTGGAAACACAGAGGCTGTGTTATTCCACAGAAAAGAGGACGGCTAGCCCGGTGGGGAAGAAGTGTGTTGTTGTTGTTGTTAAAAAGGAGGGCCCCCTCCGACAAATATGACCAGGTCGGGAGGGCCCGTGGGGGACATGGGGAGAAAACACTATCTCCCCAGGCCGGGGCGCCGCCAATGAGTGATGTGTTATTGAACGATATCCCATGATCGAAGTTGCTGATACTAATGTGGGCAAGGAGCAGGCTCCTACTAAATTTGGATGTTCGAATCCAAAAGCTGATGGTGGCCCGTTGTGTCATGACGGTGGTAATTTGAATTTGTGAGTGCATGAACTGATTGATCGGGTTACGGGGAAGTTTAAAACAAAAGTTAATTATACCGTGATCAGCAGAGCTAAGCAGAGGGATGGTGAGCCTTTTGCAGAATATCAAATCAGGATGACGGCTTGTTTTAAGGCCAACAGATTTTGTCATAAAATGAATAACAAACATATAGTAAAAGGAGGGAATGTTAGAATTATTATGGAATATTCTATATGTGTTGTAAGCATTTTTAATAAGTAATAAGGCATTTTAATTACTTTTGTATAAGACTGGGACAAACTCGAGGTCACCCTGCTGGCTCCAGCTTGTTGACATAACACCTCACCCTCCAAGGACTGTTTACTGGGAGATCTACGAAGGACTCATAAATTGTTTTGTCTGGGACACCGGCAGTTTACCTTATAAAGAAATTATTATGCTTATACTGCAAATTCTTACGCAGGTGTTTTTCTTTCAATGGCAATTGTTAAATCAGATTACCTTTGAATGTTTTGGTTATGTGCCTCTAAATGTACCGAAGAGTATGCCGCTCGTCAGAATGCACTGGGGGCTAAGACGACGTCACAGCGCATTTTCCTTGCAAGTTGTAGGCAGAGTTTGTTGAAAGATGTTTTTCCTTTTTTAATTAAATATTACTAATAATGATTTAAAAGGTTTGAATCATTATTCCAACAAGACCGAAGACTGAATATAGACCATGTATACGGCAATATCCGTTGAAATCAGATGGCCTAGTGGGTATAAAACCAGTGATTGAAGATTTGTTGAAAGCAGGAGTCCAATAGAGTCCTACCATATACTGTCAAGTAATGGCTGCCAGTCTGGCAAAATTTATTTATGTAGATCAGGGGTCTCGAACTCAAATTACCTGGGGGCTGCTAGAGGCCGAGTCTGGGTGAGACTGGGCCGCATCAGGATTTCCACAAGAAAAGCACTGATAAAACATTCCAACGTTATCAAATATCTTTATTTTTTAACAAAAAATAATGAATTAAATAAATTAACTTAAAGATGAATAAAAAATAAATCAATCAGTAATACAAAACCAAATAATACTAATGAGCATACAGTAGATATACACTGGCTGGCTAAGTAGAGAAAATGAATTATTTTTATTCCGTTTCAAATGTCTGTATTAACAGCTCTTTAACCTTTAACTTTCTGAACTTGAATGGAACATTGAACATGAAATATTCTGAACACGGCTTCTCTTGCCTACTCCTTGCTGCTAGAGACCTGGCAGCGCTTCTTCTCACATAGTCACATTTGGCTTGAGGGAGGAAGCAGTGGAGACCCTCAGTAGAGCTTGAAGATGCTCATCAGTAAGTCTGGACCTGTACTTGGACTTATTGAAGTTCAAGGTGGAGAAGAGCTTCTCACACAAGTATGTGCTCCCAAAAAGGCACATGGTCCGCTTGAACCTTCGGGAAAGTTCAGGGAAGCTGGGGGTCAACTCTCTCAAAAATTGCCCAAGCTTGTCTGCTTCTCCACTCACCTCCCTGAACTTGGCTTTGAGTGCAGAGTTGCACTGCAGGTCAATGAGCTCCATTTGAAGCTCAGGAGGGGCATCTTGCACATCAAAGGAGAAGGGGTCCGCAAAAATTTGAAATGTGGCTTTGTGTGTCTTGAAGTCTGCAAATCTGTGATCAAATTCCTCCTGTAGCTTCGAAATGGCCTCAACATACTTCTCACCACTGAATGGTGTGCCTGCATCCACGAGAGCCTTGCATGCTGGGAAATGGCAAAGGTTTGTCTGAGAGAGCTGGGCTTTCCATAACACAAGTTTAGTGCAGAATGCTCTCACGTTGTCATAGGCAGCACTGACAAGTTGCCCCTGGCCTTGTAGCTTCTTGTTCAGTACATTAAGCTCATGTGTGATATCAACAAGAAAAGCCAAGTCCATGAGCCATTTGGGATCACTTAGCACAGGATCAATCAACTCACAAACGGCGTAGCTAGCTTTGACTGCTGCATTACTGTCTTTGGTAGCCTTCTTGAAGAGATCCTGTTGCCTCAGAAGACGTGTTTTAAGACTGGCAACCTGGTTGGCTCTCTCATCTCCCTGGTATTTTTCGTACTCCTCAACATGTCTCGTAGTACAATTACGTTTCAAATTGTATTCCTTGTGCACCGCAACTTTTTCAGTGTAAATGAGACACGTCGGGGTGCCCCTGTGTTCAACAAAGAAATATTGCACTCCCCACTTTTCTTGAAACTGTCTGTGCTCATCACCGACCTTTCTCTTCACGGCAGGCTTTGAAAGAGACATCTCTGGGGCTCTGTAATATGTTTTTCCACTTGGAATGAGTCTCGGGTTGATCTTTCACATTCAGTCGCGCGGGTTTGTGGCGCATGTGCACTTTCGCTCTCCGTTTCAATCGCGGAGATGGCTACAGACACTGACACAGGCTGGATCACGGATCATAGCGCCTCATTCAGTTCTATGCTGAGAGCAGCGGAGGAGTGTGCGCGCCGAGCGGAGTGATCGGCCTCACGGCTTCTCCTCCGCCCAGCTGATTGGAGGAATGAATGAGTGAGTGAGCGAGGCACTGGACAGCCCGGCCGATGTCCCGCCCTCCAGAGCCGTATACCTCACCGTGATTGGTTCATTCAGCTCCGAACCAAAGTTCCCTCTAATTTTTTGTTGGTCTGAGCAGAAAGACAACCTCCCTGAGCGCACTGAGTACCAGTGTGAGCGACATCATCGGTACTCGGATGATTCGCCTAAAGACGTTTCGCCGACGGACGTTTGACAGACGGGCAGGTCGCCGAATGGACGTTCCACCGAACGTTCATTCGGCCGAACGGAGGTTTCGCCGAAACGGGATTCGAACGCTCGCCCCGCCGGATCGTGTGTGTACAAGTTTTTCAACCTCGGCCCGCGGGCCATATACGGCCCGTTAGGATTTTTAATCCGGCCCGCCGCCGGTGTTGTCCAAATTATAGTAAAAATCAATGTTCGTCTACCATCAATGGCAGTCCGGGAGTAAGCACCCTTGGGCAGGCAGATGTAGCAGAACCGAGCCGTAAAATGACAGCAATCGGGTCAAATCCATCCTAAAACAGCATTTAATGATTAAATACAAATACTGGATGATATCGCGATGAGGCAAAAAAACGTCTATAGACGTCCATTCGCCAAACGGCTCAAAATGCTCTCAAATTCGGTCAAATCCAGCTGAAAACAGCGTTTAATGATTAAATACAAATACTAGTATTTGTATTTAATCATTAAACTAACAAATACTAGTACGACCTGTCCGTCTGTCAAACGTCCGTCGGCGAAACGTCTTTAGGTGAATCATCCGGTCACGACATCATCATTGCTCGCTATCGGCACACCAGTATCACACCTGCCACAAGCAGGTGCATGTCAATGTTCCCTCTAACTTTTCATGTAAAACATGCTGTAAAACAAGAAAAACATGAGTGGACAGAGCTACTGCCACTGGCTGCCACTTAAACGGCGCCATCATGGGGAAAGGGGTAAAAAAAAAAAAAAAAAAAAATTTAAAAAAAAAAAATATCGATCTTTCATATTAAGACGGGGGCCGCAAATTATCGTCCCGAGGGCCGCAGTTGGCCCGCGGGCCGCAAGTTTGAGACCCCTGATGTAGATGATTTACTAGTGGCTTGACCTGATTTGGAAACTTGTAAAACAGACACTGTAGAAAATGTGTGAACTTAAGTTACCAGAAGAAGAATGTGTTTCTCAACAGGAACCACACTAACCGGTCGTGGTGCCAGTGGTGCTCATCCGCAACATAAAAAGAAACACTGGCACGACACCAAAGTGGGAAGGTCCCTACCAAGTGCTGCTAACCACACCAACAGCCGTGAAAATAACAGAGAGAGGGACTTGCATACATCTCTCACATTGTAAGATGGTGTTACACCTTTGGTGCGATGTTGAGCGTGTAATGTAGTGTGGGACGCAAATGCAGGGAAGCAGTAAATGACTTGGAATGCAGTGTTCTAAGGAATCAATCATAATACAAATTGACCTTCAAACTCACAAATTATCATGTGGACCGGACACATTGTGGCTATTTTTCCTTCCACAGTTGATATTCAGTTGGCGGCTCAAAACCTTGGGGGCTCATCTGATCTTTCGCAATGGCGACGCACCTCATGGAAGGATGGCGATCCGACATACATTGACGTAATTGGGGTACCCGGAGGCGTACTAGATGAGGATAAGTTGGCTAACCAGATCGCGGCAGGTTGGGACTCCATTTTTCTTCGGATATCTCCAAATAAAAATGTAGACCGAATAAAATACATCTATTACAATGTCCAAAAACTTAGAAATTATACTGAAGGAGGCTTTATTTCCAAAAAAGAACAATTGAGCTCCACCTCACTAATGGCCTTTGAAACGCAAATTCTGGCAGAGAAAGAAGGCATGTGTGCAATGTTCGTAGATCAATGTTGCATCTTCATACACAACAACACGTCACCGGAAGGGTCGCTCACGAGGCCCATTTAGGGCTTGCAGACACTGAACACCAGAATGAAGCATCATTCCAGGGTGAACATCTCGATGTGGAGTGAGATGTTCGGTTAAGCATAAACATTTAGCGTTTTCTGTGATGATCTCGATAGCTAATTTTATAGACATACTGACTGTGTGGATGCATACCTCTTTTTGCCATCTGATTAACCGACTTATAACTGTGGCAATTGCACCCACTCATTCGAAGATAAAATAACTATATCCTTTTCTTTTGATATCGGATGTTGATAAAAGCGATGTCTATGCAGATCATGATTATCATCTTGATGAGGACGAGTTTTACCATGTTATTTGTTTTCCAGACCTGGTCTATGAGTAAGGGGGTACTGAGAACATCTTACTACTTACTTCCTTCTGAGTGTCACTATGTTTTCATGAGAATGAATTAATAAAATAAATCTGTGAGGAAGATTTATAAAGTAAATGAAGATTGAGCGAATGTACAACAAACAGGGGGAATGATAAGTTTATTATTGTCATATGTATCATTTGTCAGTGTTATTCTACATTTGCTAACATATATGAATGCTTGATCAGCGCTGAAGCTTGCATACAGTATCTTTTCACTTGCTGTGAACTCTCAATGAGGAAAAAGACATTTGGCCACCCTTTCTATCTACTGGATGGGATTGGACATTCTGGGAGGCTGTCCAGGACCAAGGAGAAGCAATTCCAGTAAAAGATGTGATCTCAACTAGTGTTTATGCCAAAAGACTGGGACTGTTTGATTGAAACCAGATGCTCTGACTTGGAAACCCCACACCCAGAGCTCTATGTTGTACATACACATTAATATCATAAGCAATAAAAGGGAAAACAGAAGCAAAAGATAAAGGAAGCTGTTTTTCACTCACCAGAAAAGTGTTTCATGTGTCTTTTGCATATTTTTACAAATGTCAAAATGGTGAACCTGACAGGGAGCTTTAGTCCAAGTCCTCTTCGTCAGATCCAAGGGGTTGTAACCCGCTGTTTCTTTTTGTACAAATAAGCTTTTGTACAAGGAACAGTGGTACCTTGAGATACGAGCTTAATGCATTCCGGGACTGAACTCGTATGTCGATATACTTATGTCTCAAATCAACATTTCCCAGAGAAATGGGCTAAAAAAAACAAAATTCGTCCCAACCCAAAAAAATGGATATTGGAATGGAAAAACATTTGTATTTGTTCTAATTTACCATCTATTAACAGAGTAACAAATAACTAGTGGTTATAATGTTTAATAGTACTAATATTATACGGCGGCCTTTGCGACTGTACGTACTGTCTAACTTATAACTATGCCTTTTCTTGCTACTGTCACAATTAAATTTCCCGAATACGGGATGAATAAAGTTATCCAATCCAATCCAATCCAATTTCACTGAGAGAGAGGGACAGAGAGAGAGAGAGAGCGAGAGAGAGACTTTTTGCGCGGTAACGCGCTCGTAACATAAAAAATTTAAATGAACTTGGATTACAATACAGACACAAAATAAATTTAATCTAACCATACAGTAAACTTAATTCTTATTTAGTTTATTTTTTTTATACATTTCTTCTCCTGGGTTGGCTCTATCAATAAATGAAACCAGTCACTCAAGCGCCCTAGGTAAGATGGCCACCCCCCACCTAGGTAAGATGGCCATGCCCCGAGCGTGAAGTGACAGGAACGTGAGTTTTTTCACGTTTTATGCAAGATACATGCGTTTTTTTTTCTTGAATTCCATTCATAGACATTAAAATACATTTTGTTTAGCGTTTTATCTTTTTTCATCATTTTCTCATTTTCTGAACCGCTTTATCCTCATTAGGGTCACGGGGGGTGCTGGAGCCAATTCCAGCTGTCTCCGGGCCAGAGGCGGGGGACACCCTGAATCGGTGGCCAGCCGATCGCAGGGAACAAGGACAACAGAAAACCATGCACACACACCCAAACCTATGGGCAATTTAGGGTGTCCAATATATGTATACTTCAGCAACACGCTTATTGATTTATATATTTATTTATGTATTTATTTATTAACTTGCTTTTTATCTATCTATTTATGTCTAAAATGCCTTTCCTGTATCTGCATTCTCACCCTCTTGCTACTGTGACAATGACATTTCCCGAATACGGGATGAATAAAGTTATCCAATCCAATCCAATGGACTCGATTTTTATTTTTTTTAAAAGGAGTTTCTCCAAAGTATTGTTATTTGTAATTCGTTTCTTTGCTATGAACCCAAGAGTCCAGACCTGTGAGGCCAACGCGCTAACAACTGAGCTGCCAGGCCGGCCTTTAATGATACTCAGTTAATTATATTGTGAGTTCTCTCATGTGTACTCAATATTTGAAGTTAGATTTGGGTTCATTTATTCATTTTCCGAACCGCTTATCCTCACAAGGGTGAGGATCATTCTAGGATCGAACCCTCAAGCCTAGAATTGTGAGGCCGACAAGCTAACCACTCATCTGCCTGGCCAACCAAGATTTGGGTTGTATAGCTCAATTAGAATTTTTTTTAAATAGATCTTGGACCTCTGTAGAACAAGTAGAATTAGATGACTGGCTATTGTTTGAATAAAAACTGTCCTTGTACTCCACCAAAACCATTGTGTGTGTGTGTGTGTGTGTGTGTGTGTGTGTGTGTGTGTGTGTGTGTGTGTGTGTGTGTGTGTGCGTGTGTGTGCGTGTGTGTGCACGCATGCGTGTGTGTGTGTCTGTGTAGACATCCAAAACAGGTCTAACCAAACCAGAATTTCCAGTGTTTGATTGTGGTCGGGAAGGTGGAACTCAAGCAAACATATTTCTGTGTTGACCTAAAACTTCAGGCCATCTTTTTTTCAATAATAATAAGACGTTGACAGATGCTCTGAAGAAATGTGTCTTATGCATAAAAGACATACTCACCGAAACCCTTACAAGCGTGGCGAATGGTTTTTATGTCAGCTGTAACATCGAAGTCGTCAAATGGAACAATGGTGGGCTAAAAATGAGAAATGTATAGACAATCAATTTGGACTATTTGCAACCTTCTAGGAAGAGAAATAAAACATAGTTACATAGTTCATTAAGGGATGTAACTAAAAACTTACACACTTTTATAACAATACATACTTTACCTGTAAAGTTTACATTATCTTCACAACATCACTGCATCGTATTTTTTATACAATTTGTTATGGTTGAAATCCCAAATGAAACTGGAGCTCTGGTCATTGGGTGTGACATCCAGGTCGTTAGCCCACTAGTTGAGCCTGTAAGTTGCTGAATCATTGTCAGAAGCAGTCACCCATCTCTTCCCACCCATTCATACATGCACCTTTATTGATTAAAAGCAGGGGGCCTGGCTTCGCTGGTCCCACCTGCTTGTTTAGAACCAAAAGACAATTGTTGAGCTATTAAAAAAAATCTCTTATGAAAAATGGGTTGGATGAGAAAGGAAAATTTCAGCTACACGCATGCGGGCCCCACAGCTGATATTGCCCCTGCTAAGTCCACACTCTCAGTAATAGGAATCTGATCACGGTCGGGGCTATGTAACCATGATATAGATGCAGAATCGTGAGCTCCCGCCGAGGTCGAAGCCTCGCCACCACTTTGGAATGCAGAAGATTGTGCTGCCATCTTGGTGCGCTTCAATTGTTTACTCCTTTACCAACTCGATACGAAATGAGAACTCCTCTTTTTTGGCATAATTGGTGAAAATGACGGTGCAAACGTATGTAAAGTATGCAAAAAAGGAATGTATAATATACACAGAAGCAGGAGTATGCCTTTTAGGAAAAAATAAGGGAAATGTGACAGCCAATTTCAAAAGAAAGGCTGACGAATTTTACCTATTTAAGCAATGTTTGGGTGTTATTTTTGGTAAAACATTGTAAACCAAAATGAAAATATGACGAAAATACTTAATCACACAATAGCAGTGCTGTTGTTGTTGTTGTTAGGTCACCTCAGGCGCCTAACGATTACCCTCAGCAGCGCTAGAGCTGCCACTGGAACGCGGATTAGTTCATCCAGGGGGTAGCCGGAGGTGTGGGGCAGTGCAAATATATCCGGCTGGATGAAAAACGTAGGGCGCCACGTTCCTGGGTGGCAGCTCTGGGTGGTTTTGTTGGATTCGCAGGCCGCGACGGGCGGCCTCTCGTGAGACACCTCGTGAAGGTTCCAACTGTTGTCTCCCATAGCAGTGCTGTTGCATAGTTCATCCAACTAACTTCAAGTGGAAATGACTAAGCGCAAGCACTCCAGTGTGCACTGAAGATAGTGTGGATTTTGGACAGAGTGTAATGCTTAAAACCACTGCAAGAGAGCAGCAAGCTAACATATTTCAGGTCAGGCATACTCATCGATAATACTTGCAAATGCTCAAAGCTTGAGTTTCCACACTTAGAGAAGGTAAAGAAATTTAATCACTCATCTATTAGGATTCGATAGCCGTTTCTGGCAACCATAATGTCAACTCTGTATGATGCACGGTTTGGATCCGACAGCTGTTTCTGGCCACCATAATGTCAACTCTCTACGGTGCAGGGTTTGGACAAAAGTAGCATGAGAATGTTAACATAAAACATCCACCCATCCATAAATCACGCTTTATCTATTCCTGCACCCCAAAACACTTTTTTTCCTGTCGTGACGGAAAGACTCAGCGAGACACGATGGTGCTGGACGTCCTGACCCAAGATGCCTTTGCATGTCATTTACAAACATTTTGGGAATAATTTCCACCAGCGAGTTTCCAGGTGCAGGCACACACACACACATCCATCCGTACATCACGTTTTATAAGGATTAAAGAATAGATAAAGCGTGATTTATGGATGGCTGGATGTTTTATAACTCCCGTCATGACAGAAAAAAAAGTGTTCCGGGGAGTACCTAGAAATTCGCTGGCAGGCAATCAACCGTTTAGGGCACATGTAAAAACAGTGATTCTAAATAAACTCTGATTTCAGCTGTAACAAATAAAAGTTGAGTTTACACACTTAGAGAAGGTGTACAAATTTGTCCGACAGCAGTTTCTGGCCACCATAAAAAAAATCAACTCTTTTCGTTGCACGGTTTGGACAAACGTTGCGAGAGAATCTTAACATACACACACACACACCCATAAATCATGCTTTATAAGGATTATAGATCAGTCCTCTAATGTTCCAAACTACTAGTGCTACTTAAATCTTCACGTAGGGTTGGAGGGTCCGTTTTTTAAGAAACCAATATTTATCTAAAATTGAAAATGAATGAATAAGTATTTACCGTATTTACTCACCTATAAGATGCCCGCGCCTATAAGCCGCACCCTGAAAATTGCCTTGACATTTTTGAATTTTACAATTTCCAATTTTCACCTCCATATTCATGCTTTTAATAGGGAGTACAAATGTGTTACTTTGAAGGGAAAATCTTAAAAACACAAATGGTATTTCTGAGATACTGTATGAATCAAAAGCATATTAATAGGGTCAATATCATAAGTTAATATGTCTGTCTTTGTAAATGCAAAATATCAAATTGTTCAATTTGAAAAAATAAATACGTCTATCTTGATGAGAACCTGATGCTTTCTGATGACAGAAATGACAATTTTCTTACCAGAAGTTCAAGATGTTGTGGCAGCCATATTGCTTCTGTCAAAATATCTCAATTATTTCGATGGTTCATATTACTCCAATAGGTGTCACTTTCAAACAAGAAATATAATGAAAAAAATCAAAATGAAATTTAGTTTTATTCCCAAATCAAGGCTACTCACGTCTGGCCAGCCAGAGCAGGTTTAACTAGGTTTACACGTCAGGTAAGATGGCTTTGGCCCGAGCGAGCAGTGATGGGAACGTGAGTTTTTTCACATTTTATGCAAGATACATACATATTTTTTCTTGAATTTAATTAAAAGACGTCAAAATAAATTTTGTTTAGCGTTTTGTTTATCTTTTCTCTATTTTGAAATAAATGAAAGTATCGTCCGAATTGGCTTGCGTCGTAATGTCACGCGCCGACGCAACGGCGCCATTTTGTCGTGACATCATCATTTCACGGCGCCATCAATTTGTAGTTTTTTTTGCATATTGTGTTTTTATGCGCATATAAGCCATACCCTCGATTCATTCATCATTTTTTGTCCGAGAAAAGCGCCTTTTATGCGAGTAAATATGGTAAATAATAAAATTTGGGATCAGCCGGCGAGAAAGTGATTCTGGGTTCGATCCTAGGTTGGTACTCACTGTGCTGAATTTGGTTGTCCCCCGGGCTTGTGTGTGTTTTCTCCAGGTACTCCAGTTCCCTCCCACATTCCAAACATGGAGAGTGGGTTGGTTGAACCCTCTAAATTGTCCTTAGGTATGAGTGCGAATGGTTGTCCATCTCCTTGTGTGCTGCGATTGGTCGGGTGTTGCCTGCCTGGTCCCCATAATTAGCTGGGATAGGCTCCACCCCCGCCGCGACCCATGTGAGGCTAAGCGGTTCATAGAATGAATGAATAAATTCTGATTATTAAATTATGTGTTTTGTTTTTAAATTTGACACTACTTTTCCTGGAGCAAACTTTTTTTTTCATTTATGTGACTGTCCAATTACTATTACGTAAAATGAAGCACCAAAAAAAAGTTTGAATATTTTCCAAGTATACCGGTCTATCAGGCCTGATGAAAAGGTTCATTTTGAATGGGATATAAGTCATCTTTCACACCTTTCTGATAATCAGATGAAATCAATACTCTAAACAACATTTTTTTATGCACAGAAGCATGGCAAAAATGTGCAAACCAAAACGTCCATGTTGTGTATTCAGTTATCTCAGAAGAAATTTCTTACCTGCACGTTGCCCATAATTGATGTGTGGTTACAAAAACAAAAATAGAAAGAGGAGCTTGTTTGTTGTGTGCTCGTATGCCGCGAGTTTGGTGTTGTGCGGTGTGTGTAGATGATGAGCGGGGGAGTGCCAGCAATTCCTGCAGACTCAGCCCTGCCCTGTACTGCAGGACTGACGTCACCTATGCTTATTTACATAATAAAAATAAAGATAAAAACAGTGCACAAAAGAGAAGTTAGAACCAGTGGTTTAAAAAATGCAATGTGGTAAAATATTACGTATACTACAAAATAATTATTGTACTCTTCGTTTTGTTCGATATTTATTGTTCTAATTTCATGCAATGTTTCTGTTGCTCCATAAGAGGAAAGTGCAGGGCAAAAATCATTAGATTGGCTTTTAGGACAAAAAATGCTGCTGTGATGTCAGGATTATTATCTTTTAAATACATTAAATCTGTTTCAAAGGAAACAAACTTAATGGGCCAAAGCTAAGAACAAAAGACTTTTAATCTCTGAGTTATAGGCAGAAACTCTTTTGATCTGATTTTTGAAGCTTTTGTTTTAAGTGTCTTTAAATATGCATCATTGTTGTCATGATGCAGTGGCGGTCCGTGCATTTTCTCGTAGCCCCTTCAACGAATCAATCCAACCCTCAAAAACTATTTTATGGCTATAAAACCTCTACTGCAGCTACGTATGTAGCGCTGAATTGGGTGACACTGAGCGCTGAGGAAGTGATATTTCACCTTAGAAAAGAATGACGCGCTGACATTTTCTCTTCTCCTGTTTTGTTGTAAGTGAATTTCCCATTGCACACATCACCTGTAGAGAAAGATTACGGCGAGGCTATTCCAGCTATGTATGGATGTTGCGCGCTATTGAAAATGCCTCCTGTTTTCTATTAACCCTCCTATTTCTCCCCTAACAACTCCTAATTCAACTCCCTGCGCTATCTAAAGCATCCAAACATAGATGCCCTGTATAAAAGGGGGATATATATATATATATATATATATATATATATATATATATATATATATATATATATATATATATATATATATATATATATATATATATATCTTTCAGCAACACGCTTATCTATTTATATATTTGTTCATGTATTTATTTATTAACTTACTTATTACCTATATATTTATGTCTAAAATGCTTCTTATTTCTGCATCCTCACCCTCTGGCTATTGTGACAACGAAATTTCCCGAATACAGAATGAATAAAGTTATCCAATCCAATCCAATGAGCCCAAGAAAAAACGAGACATGATGACAGTGACTGAAAAAGTGACATTGCTACATATGCTAAAGGCATAGCACGCCATTGCGGCATAAATTAATCTACCATGTGTTATACCAAGAAAGAAGAAGCGAACATTTGGAACAATATCCAAGGACACTAAGCGAGTGGTAACCACTAGGAAAAAAATGAACCACCATTATGAGGGATTTATGCCGTAGATAAGGCCGTGAAGATGGCTCGGTTGGTATCCACTGAATGTTTCTCAGACATGACATGGGAGGACATCAACACGCTGGGCGAGAACTACCCCCCTCCCCCAACTCGTTTGTAACAACAGTTCCAAGAAATTGATGACAGCATGGTTGGAGCCATTGAATTTGGCAATCGTCTTGACAGTGTCGTGTCCTTGTACAAAAGCATATTTGTACAAGAAAAGAAACGGAAGTTCCCAATGTCCTTGTGCAATGAAAACCTCTTGCAGAAAGAAACTCCTCCTGTGTCCCCTATGGCACTCCCTGAAGTATCCATCAATGATCCAATACCTCTCAAATCTGACAAAGGGGAGAGGAACTATTTTCACTGTAACTACAGTAATACCTTGACATATGAATGTCCCAACATACGAGATATTTGAGATACAAATAAAATTCCGAGCAAATTTTCGCCTTGAGATACGAGGCAAATTTGATATACGAGCATACGAGATAGTTCCTGATGCGGCCATCCGGGTGGCTGAGGATGAGACTATGAGGCTGCTAAATGAGAACAGCATCGCTCTGTCCTTCTTGCCGCATCTCCCTCACATAAATATAGCTACGAGAACCGGGCCGTACAGGTTGGATTTTTTTACTGGAGATAGCGTGACCGTGTCGATAATCTGCGAAAAAGCCAGCAGAATCTACATTAACTTGAAAGCAAAGCTAGCAAATGAAAAAGACACCAGCGGAACCCTTCAAAGCGAGTCGTGGCTAGTTCTGTAATTTAAAAAAGCGTACTGTGATACACTCAGTTTGAGGTATGGAGAAGCAGCAAGTTCTGACTCGAAAGCCACGGTGGAATACATTAACATCTTTGCCTCGGTTATCGCACAACAAGGTTTAAATTCAGTGTATCGTAGGATTAAAACTTATTTTTAAATGTGCGTATACTAATCAAAGTTCATTTAAGTTAAATTTAAAGTTTGTTATGTTACGAGCGCGTTGCCATCTGTCAAGTATCTCTCCTGTCCTTTCCCTCTCTCTGTCGTCCGTGCACTACGCAGTAAGTCGCTTCCATCTGTACTGAGTAATGTCACATTTTATTATTGAAGGTCACCAGATAGGTAAGGGGTCACCAAACTACGGCCCGCGGGCCGGATACGGCCCACCGGCACATTTGGACCGGCCCTCTGAACAATACCAGAGACGCTATCGGATTTTTTTCCCATTTGGCCTTGAACACTGGGACGTTTTAATCTTGTGTTTGGTTCATTGCACCCCTGCTGAGCCCACAAATCATCCCAGTAAAGCGGGGCTTCGCATTGCTTCTTTGGTGACACGCGCGGGGAGAGTGTTTCCCTTTGATGCATGCGGGCATGTCCACCGTTGCATGCATGAGCAGTGTTACCGAGACATCTGGATGATCGCAGGTGAGGGCGGAGCCCTGGGACCATCGCGGACTATTCAAGCATATAAAAACTGTGCAACCTGTTTGAGAACGGAATAATGGCGAAAAAGTTAGGTGAGAGAAAAATTGATTCAGAATGCAGGGTATTTAACCTGGAGTGGACAAACGATTATTTTTTGGTTCAATGCAAAGAAAAGGCTGTTTGTCTCATTTGTCAAGAGACGGTGGTATTCAAAGAATACAATCTTTGCCGACACTATGAATCCCGTCACAAAGACAAGTATGATAGCTTGCAAGGCCAAATACGAGCAGACAAACTCTCAAAGCAAAAAAGTGGACTATTATCTCAGCAGAACCAGGCATCCGTTCGGGCCAGCTTTCGGGTTGCTAAATTGATAGCAAGCAGCGGTAAGCCTTTCACTGACGGAGAGTTTGTTAAGAAATGTATGGATACTGTCGCAGAGGAGGTGTGTCCCGAGAAGAAAGATGCATTTAATGCCGTAAGTCTGTCGCTGAGTACAATGACCAGACGCGTTGAAGAAATCGGGAGTAATGTATATGCCCAGCTGCAGCAGAAGACGAAAGAATTTGACTTTTTTTCATTAGCACTGGATGAAAGCACGGACGTGCAAGACACAGCGCGACTGTTCATTTTTATTCGTGGAGTTAGCGCAAACTTTGAGATTTGCGAGGATCTGGCAGCCCTCCAAAGTCTCAAAGGGACTACAACGGGGAGGATATTTTTGACAAAGTGTGCCAAACCATGGAGAAGTTGGACCTGGACTGGTCAAAGCTAGCTAGCATCACGACTGACGGGGCTCCTAGCATGGTGGCCGAAACTCGCGGTCTAATAATGGGACGCATGAACCGGGAGTTGGAAAAAAGGGGTCTCACCGCCCCGCTACGAGTCCACTGCCAAATTCACCAGCAAGCACTGTGCTGCAAAATGTTGACGTGGGATTCTGTAATGACAGTTGTGGTGTCGTGCATAAACTTCAGAGCAAAGGGAGAAGATTGTGCATGGCACAACAGAAAGTTAATGTTCCATGGCTTTTTTTCTATGAAGAACCCAGAGAGAGTTATTTAGTTATTATTTATTTCATAAATAGTGTTATTTATTTCCTGTTTTTTCTGTGAAGAACTCAGAGAGGGTTATTTAGTTATTATTTATTTCATTAATAGTGTTATTATTTGTTTCCTGACTTTTTTTCTGCAAAGAACCTGGAAAGGGTTTTTTGGTTATGTGTGGCTTTCTGGAAAACAATAAAAAAAATTAAGCTCCCCTACGATCGTCACACTTTTTCTGTTAAAAACTGACACCGGCCCCCCATCAGAGAAGGGAAAAGTTATGTGGCCCTCACAGGAAAAAGTTTGGGGACCCCTGAGATAGGTATTTCTTTTTTGTGAGTAGGTGGTGAATTACAATAAAAATATGTTTTTCCAGTGTAATGTTCTGTTTTTGTTGTTTTTTTCAAATGGTGGGAATGGATTAATTAGTTTTTTTAATGGGAAAATTGATTTGAGATACAAGTAAATTGACGTACAAGCTTTTTTCTTGAATGCATTAAACTCGTATCTCAAGGTATTACTGTACAATACTTAAAGTATTTACGATTATCTTTGGATATTAATACATTAGTCTTTTCATATGCGTATAACTGTAAAATGTAATAAATACACTTCTTGATAATTGTACTTGTGTACTTAAATAGGCGCGAAAACATGTAGTATGATACTATTAATAGGGGTGATCCTACTTCGAAGTTTTTCGATTATCACCACCATTTTTGGTCTACTTTAACCACAAGAATCGAGGGATTGCTGTTATAATGTTTTAAACCTCACGCACACAAGGCAACATCGACGCTCAAGAATGGAGATCATGAGCCAATGGCGTGCTGCACCTTGGGTTGCCAGATCACAAAGACTCCAAAATAATCAACCATACATATAGAGCACTTAGTTCAGTGGCTCAATCTCTCAACACTGCTAAACAACACATGCACACTTTCACTGATATGCTCTTCATTTGACCAATAAGGCTGGCGGCACACTGAGTATGCAGCATTGCCAGATTTTGACATGTCAAGTCAAAAGCCTTTATTGTCATTATACAACAGCTGCATATAACGAAATTAGTGGTGCTACTCCACAAAGTGCGTGTTTCAGTAAAGACATAAATAAGTAATTGAAAAAGTCACGTCCGGGCAAGGTAATTCTAAAATATTGCACAATCTAAGATATTGCGCATTGTTACTGCACACCCTGAAGTTATTGCACAGAAGGGATTGTGTGTCGTGCAAATGCAAGCTCTGATGGCTCTGGGAAAAAAATAGTCCCTAAGTCTATTTGTCCGTGTTTTGTGCGACCTGTAGCGTCTGCTAGAGGGCAGCAGCTGGAACAGGTTGTGACCAGGGTGGTGAAGGTCCCTAACAATGTTCCCGGCTCTGCTGAGGTAGCGAGGGCTGGCAATGTCATCCAGTGAGGGCAGAGAGCAGCCGATCTTCTGGGCGGTGTTGCTCACTCTATGCATGGCGATGAGTCCACGTCCGCCCAATTCAGCTGGTCCTCCTCCAGGTCTGAGTCGACATGTCGATAGAGACTATTGTGATTTGATAATAAAGAATACATTACTGTACCATTTTGCTGCAAACTTAGAAAAAGAATCAGAAACAGGCTGTGTTCTCAAAATTGTGTTCTGGCTCGCAAGGTTCAAACATGCACGATTATGTTCAGAGGTAGCACGCTAACTGCGTTAATATCAAGGCTAGAAAGTCCCAGTACTATGATTGACAGCTGGCACGGACACCTCTATGAATCTTAGCGTTAACAGGGCAAGCCGTTTTCTTCCCTATTAAAGTCATATTACATGTACTCTTTTTTTTAATTCATTCAATTTTTTAGGCTTGTTAAAAACAGTCTTTACCTTTCCCCAACCTAACAATTTATTGATTTTAACTTTGAGTTTACATGACCTTGAATATTCACCATTTGGTTTACAGTGCCATGAAAAACTAGTATTTGGCCCCTGCCTGATTTCTGTGTTTTTGCATATTTATCACACACAAAGGTTTCAGATCATCAAACCAATTTTAGTATGACACAGAGACAACCCAAGGAAATAGAAAATGTAGTTTCTAAATGATGATTTCATTTACCAAATTTACCTGATGGTTCATATTACTGCAATAGTTGTCACTTTCGAACAAGAAATAAAATGAAAAAAAATCAAAGTGTAATTTTTTTTAAATGTCAAAATCAAGGCTACTCGCGTCTGGCCAGTCAGAACATGTTTAACTATGTAAGAGTGCAACGCCCTAGGTAAGATGGCGGCGCCCCGCGCTAGGTAAGATGGCCGCTCCCCGAGCGAGCAGTGACGGGCACAAGTGAGTTTTTTTCTTGAATTTCATTCATAGACATCAAAATAAATTTTGTTTAGCGTTTTATCCTAAAGTATGGAGGATCATCATGGTGCTTTATGGCAAACGCAAGACAAGACTTTATATTCTTTTAGGACAGCAATGATTTTCGCCTTGGAACTTTGCCATGGATGCCAGCATTGGCCAGTGTTTTTCTTATAGTAGAGTCATGAACAGTGACGTAAACTGAGGCCAGCGAGGCCTCCAGTTCTTAGTATCTTTTTCTGGGTTCTTTTGCAAACTCCTGGATGAGTCATCGTCGGAGTCTTGGAGTAATTTTAGCTGGCTGACCACTCCGGGGAAGGTTTCCTACTGTTCCCAGTTCTTTCTCTCATTTGTGTATAATGGGTCTGACAGCTCTGGAGCCCCAAAGCCTTGGAAATGGCTTTGTAACCTTTCATTTTTTTTCGCATTTCTTCTTGAATTTCTTTGGATCGTGGCCTGATGTTGTGATCTTGTAGCCTACTTCACTATGTCTGACACATTCTATTTAAGTGTTTTCTGGATTCAACACGTGGTGGTAATCAGATGTGGACGTGGCCTGTGAAATTGAACTTAGCTTTCCTACAATTGTGATTAGTCAGAATTATCGTGTGATTTAAGAAAGGGGGCAATTACTTCTTCACAAAGGGCCAGACAAGTTTGTGATTTTTTCTGCCTTGGTAACTAAAATCATCATTTAGAAACTGCATTTTGATTCCTTGGGTTGTCTCTGTTTAATACGAAAATTGTTTTGATGGTCTGAAAGCTGTGTGATAAATAAGCAAAAAAACACAGCAATCAGGAAGGGGGCAAATTCATGGCACTGTATGTTCTGTTACCAAAAGCAATATAGAAGAATTACAATGATAAGAAATATAGAAAATTGGAGGGAAAAATTATGAATGGTTTCATTAACAAGTGAACCAGACAAATGACCATTGAATTTTAATGTAAAGATTTCATTTTGAATTGATAACATTGTAGTCATTGTGGATACATGCAACACAATATGATTTGTCAGTAATCTCCAAGAGTCCCTAGTATTGGGAGTGAGACCAGATTGCAAGCCTAAAATAAAAGGCAGAAAATGAATTAAGAATTTTTAAGCACTGATCAAAAACATTTGTGATACATGGAAAAATGTACGGTTCATTTGGTTGTAAATGACAAGTTAATATGTGGACCACTCATTGACATTGGTGCATTGGTGTCATTGTTTGAAAGCTAAATGAGCAGAAAAAATTAGAAAAGAAGTAAAAGTTCACAGCAAAATTTGATCTTTCTGAATCACTGTAAATATGGTAGTTCTTGCCTTTTCACGCGAGCTCAAGCCAAAGGTTTGTTGCAGATGAAACCATGTATTGTGTATATGGTGACAGGATGTTGCCTTTTGCAAAGGAGCGTCTGTTGATTTTGAGCGGCCAGACATGCACTTGCAAGTTACAGCAGAGGAAGCTTTCATAAATGTGACATCTTGAAGGCGCAATATGTAAGAATTGTACTTCAATTATTCATTAAATTGCCCTAATATTTCAATTGACGTTAAAGAAACCTGTCTTTGGGAAACTAACAAAATTCTCAATAGTTAAGCAAATACTTTATAATTCAATCATAAGCCCGTAAAAAGTGTTATTGTTTCGTCTCTGTGTTTAGAATGGCTGCTCTGCCCTCCACAAGTACCTTTTGTAAGTGTACTTGTAGTACAAGTATGTGTACTGGTGTGTACATGTACAACAAATGTGTACTTGCATGGACTTGTACAAGTGTACCTGCCTGTACTTGCACTTGCCTGTATGTGTACTTTTGTACTTGTGTATACTTGTACTACAAGTACATCTACATGCGTTTACTTGTGCTACAAGTAGATGTACTGTGTGTGCTGGTACTACAAGTGTATACAGTCGTTCCTCTACTTACGAAATTAATTGGTTTCAGGACTTTTTTCGTAACTTGAAAATTTCATAAGTAGAGGTGTACTTTATATGTAAATTCCCTAATTCATTCCACGGTCCTCACAAAACTACCAACTAAACCCTTTAAAATTGGTCAAAGTGTCCCAATTTTGTATGAAAGATGTGAGGAAACACACAAAAATGAGAGAAAATTATAGGGACATGATTTATTAATGTCTTCAAATTAATAAAGGATATGAAAATGTGCCCTGCGCTGCCTAAATATCTCCCCCCGTGGCCGCTATAGGTGTAATACCTGTGTTTGCCCACCAGATGACGGCAAGAGCCCATCTACCAGAGCCGAAAGCCCTCCACTTTGTAGTACTTTTTAGACTTTTACGTGTGCCCTGTGTGTGTGAAAATATGTGCCACGTTGCATTCGTAGTTTTTAATTGCTTAATAAGGGGAATTCAAAATAAACTTTTTGGGTGATTTCGTAACTTGGATCTTTTTCATATCTCGAGTCACTCATTTGCATATAAAACATTTCGTAACCTGAAACTTTCGTACCTAGAGGCATTCACAAGTAGAGGTATGACTTTATCTTTGCGTATGCTTGTACTATAGTATGTGCATGTACTTCATTGTTTACTTTCGTTAATGCAGCTATGTCAGCAATTCCAAATTTGCCCAATAACCCTTCAGGCAGGCGCCCCATTTTCTTGTCATTTCTCTGCACACTGGGCTGGGGATTGTGTGAGGAAGAATGAATGCTTATACATGCTCTTTAGATTTAAACTTTAAGTGTGATTAGATAAAAGAGAAATGTCAGATAATGTTCTGAGAAAAAGAAAAATAGTGTGTGGTCAGGCCTTCCTCAACCTTAAAAACAACAAATGTCATAAATAAAGCTGACTACTTGAGGATTTCACCTTTTGCCTTCTGCAAGTTTTTTTCTTTTTCTTAAGAATGTAACCACCGCAATAATGTCATGTTATTTTGTTGGGGTTTTGGTGGTTGGGTGTGTTTCTTTGTGTGTCATGTCCACATGATTGTATATGAGTTTCACCTACTGTCTTTTCTGGCTCTCTTTCCCTTGTGTGACCGAAGTGTTTGTTACACTGACATCAACCCCAGTCTGTGCGTCGGCGTGTGAGTATTTTTCTGCCATGCTTTATGCTTCCCTATGTCGGTGTACATTTCCCTTGTCGTTTTTGCTTTGTTAATTTTTCCCAGTTTGAAGTTTGAGGGGTTTTTTTGTTAGCGTTTTTTCATTAAACTTTGGGCCCGACTCTGCTCTGCAGCCGGGGCAAACGTAACATAATACTCACACCGATGATGGACCCAGCGGGGAGCTCCCGGGTAATTTTCTCTGATTTTCCAAAAAATATGCGCTGGAGTCGGCCCATTTTGGAAGCCCTGGTAGCGGTTGTGTCTAGCCTGTCATTCCTATCCACGACATCAAGTACGATGGCGTGCAGGCCGCTCGCTTGGAGGCTGTGGCGTGCGTGCGCTGCGGCAGGGCAGGAAAAGCAAGGACAGTCGACGGTCGAGCTCACGGCAGCCACCTCAGACTACCGGCCATTGACAGCCGAATAATTTATTTTTTCCTTTCTCGTCTGGAACACAGTGGCGTGCTCCTCCCGAGACGCCGAGGAGCGGGAAATTGTCAACAGGTGACCTCCCGAGCCGGCTTCCCGTTCTCTCCAAAGCTGGATTAGGCAGCCGCTCTCAAGTGCCAGATCCTGGCAGCCACTTTCAAGTGTCGGATCCTGGGAGCCGCTATCAAGCGCCGTGGGCCCTGACGGCGGCGTCTTTGAATGCGGGAGGGGGCTAACAGCGGCGAATCTGAAGGCGGGGGCCCTGACGTCGGCGGCTCTAAAGCTGGAGGCGCTGAGGGTGGTGGCTCTGAAGGTGGGGTTGCTGAGGGCGGAGGCTCTGAAGACAGGGGCGCTGCGCTGGTGGCGGCGGCTCTGAAGGCGGCGGCTCTGAAGGCGGCGGCTCTGAAGGCGGGAGGGGCTGACTATCTCGCGTGCCAGCCGGTACGATCGCCGGATGGGCCAGCCCGCCACCTTCTCGCAGGCCGGCCGAGATGACCGCTGGACAGGCCATCCCACCGCTTCCCGTGGGCCGGTCGGGATTTTCTATTTTGTTGGGGTTTTGATGGTTAGGTGTGTTTCCTTGTGTCTTGTCCACGTGATTGTTTATGAGTTTCACCTGTTATGTCTTTTCTGGCTCTCCTTCCCTTGTGTGACCCAAGTATTTGTTACTGTCACCAACCTGTCTTGTATTTAAACCCCGTTTGTGTGCATCGGTGTGAGTATTTTTCTGTTGTGCGTTATCTTCCCTTTGTCCCCTCCTCCTTCGTCTTTGTCCTTCCCTGTTAAGTTTGTTTACTTGTTAATTTTTCCCAGTTTTAGATTTGTAAGTTTTTGCACCACCATTCCCTTTTGGTTGGCTGCTTCCTGCTCTTTGGGTCCCATTCCGCTCCATTGCCGAGGCAATCATAACAGGACTGACCACACTGAAATTCTAGCTTTGATTTCAATTGACCTTTGCATGCTTACTAAATACACATACACAGAAAGCCAAGACAACTTGGTGTCTAATGGTTGATGTCTAGCTCAGGTTCTTGAGGTCAGACTCTTGGTTCTTATTTCATTGTGGCATTTGCCTTTTCCCTTTCATGTGTGGGTTTTACATATGTACTTGCCACATTCCAAAATACATCATAGTAAAGTTTTTTGTAGTCTCATATTTGGGAATATTTATTTGTTTGTTCAAATCTCTGTGTCCTGTGATTGGCTGACGTGAGTACATGGTTTATACTTTTCTTGTGTAATTTCAGATTGCATAAGCTCTAATTAGCCCACAATCCTATTAAGGATATGTGCTAAAGAAAATAGATAGCTCAGGGTAGCCATTTTTTGGTGAACATTTGGACCAACTTGGTCTTTCTCCCAGGAGGTGGAAACTGGTTGAGTGACAGTTGCCTTCCATGTCTCTCATGTTGTGTGCACCATATTGCTTTTTGAGGGATTCTGTTGTTGGTAGTCAAGTAGTAAATACATGTTTCCACCCACCACAATCTTTGATAATCTCCTGTCACTATGTAAGATTTTTAACGGATGCACAGGTTAAACAATATTGGTGCTGTTTTAAAGAAGAGGGCACAAATAAACTTCATAATAACTACCATAACACGTGTCTGTAACTGCAGGTTGTCTAAAATATTTGTGTTTTTTAACAGTATAAGATGAATGCACAAAGGGTGGACATTTCTAGTGGTGCAGTAAATGTCAAATCATAACAATGATAATAATTCTACTTTTACAACAAATAAACGAATATACGTACATTTGTATACACAATCATTACTGTACCACATGCAATCACTTTTTAAAGTACTGTATAAGAAGACTGGACAACAATGTATTGTTATTCCCGTGAACTTCAAAACACACTGTCATCACCATCATTAGGGTGTGAATAAAATATTTGGTCCGAAACCCCCTCTATCTATTGCTTTGTTGTACTTTGTCTGCATACATGCAATGTAATAAACGCCCGCTTTAGCCAAAGCTTTATCAGCTTTGAGGGAATATATACAAAAATATCAAGTAAAATGCATTCACTGTTTGTGTTAGAAAGAAGAAAATAGAATTGAATAACAGTAGTGTTGACTTGTTAATGAAATGTAGCACTAAGGTAGCAAAATATTGCATACTATACATATATGTACTTAATATTACAACTTTGATCATCTAATATTACATTTAAGTCGTGCTGCATCCATACACATGATGTGAATTATATAAAGGTATCGAATAAAAGTTGTAACATTTCTTCTTTATTCTTTTAAATTCTATAATAATAATAACCCATAGCCAAGTTGCTGGTTGTGTTAAGTATATGCAAGAATTATTTGTTCACTTTAGTATGCCATCTTTCTTGTACATCTCTTTGCCCATCCCCATTACACAATGAAGACGGGAACATATAACATGCTACCCACCCCATTTTAAAATTAGAACTTGATGAGTAGTAAGGTGGGAAAGAGTTACATCTTATAATACTACGTAAAGTTACGTAATATTATAGCTTTTATTTGTTTTTGTCTTTATGTAGCCCTAAAACCCTTTTATAAAGAGTAAGTGCAAACAAAATATTACCGTATTTTCTTGCATATACGCCGTATTTGTCACTCAAAAAAATGATGACTGAATCGAGAGTACAGCTTATATGCGAACAAATTAGACTTGACATGCACGAAACTGCAAGGTGACAAGAATGAAACACCATAACGTAAGAGAATGTGGCCAATACTGCCATTTATTTCAAAATTGAGAAAAGATAAACAGATATAACGCTGAACAAAATTTCTTGAATGAAATTCAAGAAAAAAAAAACGTATCTGGCATAAAACGTGAAAAATCTCACTTGTGCCTCCCATTGCTCGCTCAGGGCGCCGCCATCTTCATTATTTGGTTGTACTGCTCACGTGACTTACTTTTTCAATTTGTCTACGTGCAGGCAACAGCGTTTAGGAATGTGCAATCAGGCAGACGATCCTTTCGATTTATACAGTATCTCAGAAATACCACATGCGATGATTTTTCTTAAGATTTTCCCTTCACAGTAACACATTTTTACTGCCTATTAAAACCATGAATATGGAGGTGAAAATTGTGAATCAGGGAGTGTCTTATACGAGAGAAATTGTAAAATTCAACGATTTTGAGGAAATTTAAAGGGTACGGCTTATACGCGGAGGCGGCTAATATGCGAGAAAATACGGTAGGTTAAAATAAACCAAACTTTCTTGTGATTAAAAAAAAATGGCTACATTTACTTGTAGCCAATATTTGTGATTTTAAAACATTTCCATTCACTCGTGCAAGCATGTAGGGCTGTAAATCATTTGGGATAATCCTGTGCGATGTATGTCAATGTTATCATGCACAAAGATTGTCATAGCGCAAAACTGCATTCCACTGAAACCTTGCTAACGCTTAACTTTTCGCTAGCAATCTTGTCAATATGACTCTTTGTGCACCTTCTTCAAATAAGACAATTTTCCAATTTTTAACAACTACGAAGTCATGAGTTAGTTTCCCACTAGAAACGTGTTTTGAATTTCTTACCATGTACAATGTAGTAATACTTCCAATACTCAAAAAGGAAAGAATCATAATGAATGGAGCATGCACAAAATGCTTTTTAGGGGTATATCCTGATCACCACTTTTTCCGAGTCAAAAAAGTGTTAAAGCAGGCGTAGCAATCTTTTTTTAAAAGTGGAATATGACCATATCCGGGTTTTAAACATAAACCTGAAAAGCCCCGCCCCTAAAAAAAGTTGCGGCCAGCATCAAATCGTACACAATATCTGTTTTTTGATTCAGACTCTGTCAGGGCCGGGGCTAGACAGGTGTGTGGATGCGCCTGTCACCCAATCACAGCTCCAGCACCAGATGGGTCAGGGAACGCCGGGTGTGGCTCATCAATATCCCAGACCTACTTAAGCCACCCAGAGCTTGACCACGTTGCTGGATCGCCATAATCAGTTCACAGTTAAGTACTTTCTCGTGCTACTTCCTTGTTCGTCTTGTCTGATCTCCGACTTCTTGTTTTTGCCCTAGGTACCTTCGCTCTGGATCCTTCTATACACCTCACGGCTATTGACCTCCACTCCACATTCACCCACCTGTTTATGCTACTTCCCTTGTGCCTTCGCTCTGTCCAGGCACAGTATAATAAAAAAAGATTACAGGAGCAAAGCTGTCTTTGTGCCAGCTTCGGGGCTCTCCATCCACGACCATAACAGACTCACTCTCACAGGATTACCTTCTGTTTGAAAGAACAGGCTATTTATCAAGGTATTGGCAGGTAGTGTCTGTGCCAGTATGCAAGCTCTTCTTTCTAAAGTTTTCCCAGACTAAAAAAATACCCTGTCATGGGACGTAGAATGAGTACCTTTGGAAATTGGAAAATAAGTAATACAAATGGATACATTATCATTTCTGTCGAAGAGCTAATGTTCCAAAGTGAATTTAAAACAAATGTCATCTGGCACCAACTGCCACGTACAATCTAATGTACTCTGTAAAGTACCAAGTGCCAAGTTCATAAATTGGACTTTCGAATAACTGTGAATCCATGTTGCTGTCTTTTGTTTCTTTTCATAAATCAAGCATTGCAAACATTGATTATCCATGGGCTGTAAGTCTGAATAGAAATACCAGGGGATGCCATTATGACCTCTTGGAATGATCTTGGTCATCAAAGTCCCAGGGAGAAATGTTAGCTGTTTTTGGACTGATACTGACTGCAGGTTTCTCATACCTTTCTTTCTTCTTGTCAGTCTCGGTTTTACTCTCACCACATTTTCTGTTTGAGGCTTCAGTCTCACGTGAGAGGACTGCTGCCCTCCTCACATCCGTCCCATTTGGATCTTTGTTTGAGCTCTTCCTTCGCTCAGATTCTAGACCGGCACATTCAGAGGACTGGGTATTATGCCTTATCTTTGACTGTGGCTTGCTGGAAGAGCTCTGCATTTCTCTAGTTTCCTCCCTCATCTTTTCCTTCTCCGTTTTGTGGTTGAAAGACCAGGAACCTTTTGTTTTCTTTTTGTTTGTGGAAGTACTGCTGAAGGTCTTCTCCTGCTTGGGTGAGGGTGGGCTGTTGTAATCCCATGGGCAGATCTCCACCATCAAGGAAGGAGGCTGCAATAGGCTTCCTGTGGACTTGGAATGGTCTGAGTGGAGTGACTTGGGTTTACCAACAGTAGGTGTGATGCTCTTTTTACGACTGACTCTGTCTGGGGAATTGGACTCTGAAAATCCACCAACCATGGGTTGCTCGGCAAAATCCCAGGGACTCAAATCTGGTTTAAGGGGCAGAGGAGACCTGGCTCCAAAAGATTTCAGTTTTTCCCTGCTCTTCTCCCTGTCACTGCCTCTATGCTTATAGCGCCGTCTGTTTGATGGAGATTGCCCCATTTTCTGCCTCTGCCGGGAACGACTACATTTGCCGAAGCCGGAATCGCTACTTTCTCTCGGGCTGCTTGTGTTTTCCACTGGTTCAATGGACACATGCTTTTGTGTTTTGGCTTCAGACTTTGGCTCTTCCATTTCCCAGAGACAAACTTCAGACACATCATACAAGTGTCTGCCCGTTTCAGAACAAATAGATGGCTGACTACCACTCACCTAGAGTAAAAGAAGAAAATAATTAGGTTGACATTTGGGCTCCAACATCCTATGATTACATACCTTCTGTTTTATGATGCCCATCTTCATAGGTGTTTTGGAATACTCCACAGACTGACTGGCAATCATTTTGGGATAATGTTCTGGAGTCTCATCCACCTCTGACAGCAGCCTCCCTGCTCGCCTCTTCAGACCTTTTTTGTTGGCGTCTTCCATACATTGGGTCTTGCTGCCGAGCCCCGGCATCTTCTCCTTGGCACTGGTGATAACACTGAGAGACTTCTGCATGATGGAAGTTCGCAGGTGCACATTTTTATTTTCGTGTGTTAAGCTGTGAACACTCGCCGACTTCCAGAAGAGTGGAACTGATTCAGTAGATCCAGCTGGTTCCAGCTTTGATGGTGGGGCGCCTGGTTCCATTTGCTTTTTGCAATAATTGTGTCCAATTAGAGAACCAAGGAGAGAACTGTCCCTTGCATTACCCATTGGAGTCATTTGGTCCCCTGCTGTATAGCCAACTTTACTTCCAGTTTTATCATCTTGGTCACAAACCTGATCATTACTCAGCGACTTTTGCAAGCTTAGGTCTTTGTTCTTAAGTAAATCTTCTTGATGTTTTCCTAGAGAGAGATTAAAAGCTTAAATGAATTATTATGTAATATGCTTTCCCCAGCTGGGATTGGCTCCAGCACCCCCCGCGACCCTAATGAGGATAAAGCGGTTCAGAAAATGAGATGAGATGAGAATATGCTTTCCCTTCAATAAGATGTGATAATATATTTATTTAGTTTATGTATCAGCAGAAAATCATTTAGGTATAAGTTGTTGGTGGCCTTTTTTTCTGTCAAGACTGAACAATAGTGAAATGTATTAGATTTGCATCTCCAGTGTACTTACTGATTTTTACATGCACTATTTACTGGATGCTCACAAGGTTACTGTTTACTGTCTCCATTCCAATCCCAATAAAGATCTAAAATCATCATTAGCATGGAGCTCAATTTTACAGTTTACAGAGTTTGGTCATGCGACGATTATGTTTTCGGACAGGTCAGGTAGGCCACAGTTATTTCAACAGAACAAGCTGATTTTACGTAATGAACTCTGCACACCTCTCAAATAAAATACCGTGCTGTTTTTTCAGCTGCCTCGCTCACACTTAATTTACCACAGACTAATGCTTGTTGTCAAAAGAGATGACAATAAACAAGGGTTAATTTAACATCGAAACACGTTAGCTCCCAGGTCCACAATAATTAATGCGGGGAGTGATTCCAAGTACAGTGGTACCTCGAGATACGAGCTTAATTCGTTCTGGGACTGGGCTCGTATGTCGATTTACTCGTAACTCAAATGAATGTTTCCCATAGGAATGAACTAAAAACAAATTAATTCGTTCCAAACCTCTGAAACCCTTGGAAAAACATTTTTATTTGTTCTAATTTGCCATCTATTAACAAAGTAACAAATAACTAATGGTTTAATAGTACTAAAATGTGTTTAATAGTACTAAAATAAGACGGATTTGGCAGAGAGGAGAGAGAGAGAAGGGGGGGACTTTTTGCACGGCAACACGCCCGTAACATAACATAAACAAATTTAAATGAACTTGGATTGCGATGCAGGCACACTCAAAAATAAGTTTAATCTAACCTTACACTAAAATTAATTCTAATTTTGTTTTAAATTTTGATACCTTTCTTCTCCCGGGTTGGCTCTATTTGCCACGCCTCCCCCCTGACTTTCAGATGCAAACTATTGAGGGTTGTTTGTATTCCCTTCAAAATATTCCGAAAATGATGCACACAAATGTCCTCACAATAGGATAACGCACGACCACTTGCCAACGAGAAGTAGTACATACGCCATTCGCACTGACTAACGGGAAAAAAAAACATGCAAAAAAATGCATCGCTCCGCTCAGTGCTCGTAGAGACATTAGACGAGGGAGTTGTGACCAGAAAGACAGTGGCCATGATGTTCTTATGAGCAGCCTCTCGTGTCCGCTGTATGCTCGTATATCAAAATTTGTCTCGTATCTCAAGATAAATATTTGCCCGAAATTTTACTCGTATCTCAAATTGCTCGTATATGTCGGGGAACTCGTATGTCGAGGTACCACTGTACTTCAACTACTTTAATCGTATTAGAGTGAACTATATAAATTTAGAGAGAGAGAGAACACCAAAACTAAGGCAATTTAACCCTTAACCCTGTGTTGCCTTGTCGCATATATACATTTAGAAATTTCAGTTCATGATACTTCGTTTGTTTGCAATGCAATTGTTACGGCTGTCAGCCTGGGTACACACTATAGTAGGGTGTGTTGTTTCTTTTTCTTCTGCAGGTACATGGAGCTGTGGCTCCACCCCTGTGGCAAAGCCTTGCCCAGGCCAACACAGCTGTGACTACTTCCCAATCATCCCTCCCCCAATCAAGATCCACTTCCTGTCCTTATTTAAACCCTTTTATCTTTCAGTTCGGCCTTGGCTCCCTTGACTCCCTGGACTCCCTTGACTGCCTGTGATTGTAGATGCTGAGGCAGTGGAGTCCGTACTTCTTGAGATAGTACTTATTGTCTAGAGTTAAGTAAGTTTTGTTTGCCCCAGCTTCACCTGGTATTGTAAGTACGCTACTCATTGTTATATTGAGTATTTGTTGATAAAGTTAATTATTTTGGGCTGCATAAGGGGACTTGAGATAAGTTTAGACACCCCGGGGTATACATATAGTTTGTTGCATTCATACATGTAGTTTCTTCCCCTGTCTAGACGTTTATTACATCAGTTCTGACAGTAGCACCCTTAGGCCTTATTTCCTGTATTTTTGTGGGTGTTCATTTGAACACCTGTCTGGGAGGGTGGTTTTTTAACATTTTTATTTGGGGGTGCCACTTTAGTGTCTTTTGCTTCCCCTATGTTATCCCGTAGTCCAGGTTTTGGTGGACTTTGTTGTTAATACATTATCATTGAAGGATACTTGCAGTGTCTGGCTCGTCATTGACTGAATCTTTCTGCTGTGGTAGTTGCGACTCCCTGGTATATCTTACCATCGGGGGAGTCGTAACAGCAATTCTTGAGTGAATATGGTCTAACTGTTCTTAGGGTACAAGCTCTAAGAAGCACGATTTGTCTGGGGATAATAATTTTTATGAAAACTCGATAAATTATGTGCGGAATGGTTCCGAATAGTTCAAATAATTGAATAGTAATAGGCTGGATTATATACATTTAAGAAAATCAGTACTTTGTTTGTTTGCAGTACACGTCTTGTGTGATTTTGGCAAAAAAATTCAAACTGCTTTTCAAGCGCTTAAAAGCACGATTTGGTCGAGTACGGTTAGTCTTTGCGCTTGCGGGGTTTTCTTTGGGTACTCCAGTTTTTCCCCCCACAACCCAAAATGACAGATGCCCATAATTGGCTATGATAGACTCCAGCACCCCTGGAACCCTTGAGAGAATAATCCGGACAAAAAATTAATAAAAGAATGTTGTAATTTTCATGTGTCAGTGTTTTCATGTCTGTAAACCATAATCATCTGAATTACAAGGGAAAAAAGGCTCCGAATATTTCTATCCAAATAATGATTGAATATAATGTCTGTGACACTTTCTCAAAAGATAATAAATATAATATTTTTTTGCAATATTCTAATGTTAGGAAATGTAACTGTATTTAACATGCAAAAGAATCAATTTGTTTGTGGAACAAGTGTGACGATCATTGCCTTTGAAATAAAGCCATGGCAAAGCATAGGTCTGATAAGCAAGATTTGAGATTTCCATAATGATTTTTCCAGATTATTGTAGTTGGCTATAGTGTATCATATTGTTTAAATAAAAGGCAAATCAGCCAGAATGTTGAAAATGACAGCACTAAGCGCTTAGATCTCACCGTGCTCCATCTGATTTCTCCTCAACGTACTGCGGTTGCTGCCACGTTCATTACTATCTTCTTGGCTGCACTGGCGATGTATGTGTATGGTCGCTTGGATTTCTGTGATTCTTTTCATCAGAGTACGACCCTTTTTTGCATTGCGTTTTCTTTTGAGGTGAGGGTTGCTGGCTAGCATCTTCTTGCGTTTGTAGACTTCCAGCTGGACGTAGAGCTTTTCCAACTCATCCTAAAGAAGAAAGTGAACTATACATCAATTCTAAATTCTTCATGATATAGTGTGAATGTACAATTATACTGTTCGGAAAAATTACCATATTTACTCGCATATAAGCCGCCTACGCGTATAAGCCGCCCGCGCGTATGAGCCGCCCGCGCGTATGAGCCGCCCGCGCGTATGAGCCGCCCGCGCGTATGAGCCGCCCGCGCGTATGAGCCGCCCGCGCGTATGAGCCGCCCGCGCGTATGAGCCGCCCGCGCGTATGAGCCGCCCGCGCGTATGAGCCGCCCGCGCGTATAAGCCGCCCGCGCGTATAAGCCGCCCGCGCGTATAAGCCGCCCGCGCGTATAAGCCGCCCGCGCGTATAAGCCGCCCGCGCGTATAAGCCGCCCGCGCGTATAAGCCGCCCGCGCGTATAAGCCGCCCGCGCGTATAAGCCGCCCGCGCGTATAAGCCGCCCGCGCGTATAAGCCGCCCGCGCGTATAAGCCGCCCGCGCGTATAAGCCGCCCGCGCGAAAATTGTTGGAATGAAAACCTGCACTTTGTGGAATAGTTTGCCCACCCCTGGTTTAGAATAAAGTTAGTGAAGATATTAACCTCCAAGTACTATTTACTGCTAACATGGTAAATACCTACTTCCCAAAATGACCGTAATTTTCTTTTGCAAATATCCTGTGTATCTAACCTGCAATTCTTCTTTTTTTTAGCAGCAAAAGGAGTGTATAAATCAGCTAGATTGTGTGTTTCCTCACCCGTATATCTTCAGGGTCCAAGCTGTACTCACTCCAGGCTGAGGTGATGCTGTTGTTAGGGTAAGAAACAGATCTCCCGATATCCAGCTCTTCCTCATAGGCCTCAGTGGAAATATCGTCCCAAGCCTGAGTCACTTTGCATAAGAACTAAGATAGATAGAGTTGCAATGAATCTATAACCACATAAAAACCTCATCACAAACATGTGTTTGTTGTTATTGTTATTCTAATATGGAACAACTCTGAAAGTAGTACAAGGTGTGATGGCATAAACTAATAAATGTTTTCGTGGTAGTAAAATTGATATTCCAGGAATAAAAAGCTTTTCTGGCCAAATTTATATGCTTAAAAAATGATCCATTTCTATGGAAGAAAAGAGTTGGCGCGTCCCCTTCACAGTTCTAGGATCAAGGGTTCGATCTCAGGGCCGGACATTCCTGTGTTTAGATTGCATTGAGCTTGAGTGTTTTTTTTCTTTGGGATATCTGGTTTCCTCCCACATCCCAAAAACATGCATGGTAGGTTGGTTGGACACTCTAAATTTCCCCTAGGTATTAGTGTGAGCATGAATAGGCTGGGATAGGATCCAGAACTCCCTGCAACCCTTGGGAGAATAAGCAGTATGGAAAAATGTACCGTATTTTCACGACTATAAGACGCACCGAATTTGAAGAAATAAAACATTTTTTCCAATCCAATATCCTGTTTTTGGTGTTTTTTCAGAGAGTTGGAACTAATTAATTTGTTTTTAGTTCATTTCAATGGGAAACATTCGTTTGATTTACGAGAATATCGACATACGAGCTCAGTCCCGGAACGAATTAAGCTTGTATGTAGAGGTACCACTGTGTATACGTGTATATATATATCTACCTCTACCTCTACGAAATGCAATGATAATTGCTTTAGAAGCTCAGTCCACCATATTCTGGGCTCTCATTGGCTGTCTCACAACAACCCTCCCTTTTCTTTAACCCATTGTCTTCTTAAACTTATTTATGCTTGGGGTAGCTGTGGCCAAGTGCCACGACCTGAACCGCAGCCTTCGGTGTGCGAAATTGTGTCGTGGGGGCAGGTGATGGGCCGTGTAGTCAGTAATACGGACGTTGACAAGTTAGTTGGTCGATGTGCACCAAAACGGATCTTGAGTAAATGTAACGCTCGGCAATACACGGGGAATTCAACGAGAAGGCAGCCAAGGAGGAAGCAGAAACCATTGCAACAGCACAAATAAGAAAAAAACGGGGGAGAAACAAACTTTGCGACTTTGTGGAAAAAACAACCTGAAAAAGTGTTCACGAGTCGTGCCCACTTTGACGACGTTTGTCTTGTGCATTTTAGAAACATTATTAAAAGTCGTCAAAGGCAATCGTCTTTGTATGGTATTATTTTTTCAAAATGTTGGTCAACCAGAAGCAGGTAAGAACCTGTAGTGATTTATGAAACGGGTGTAAAATTACATTTCATTTGAATTCTTAATGCTGTGTTCATTAAATTTGTGTTCATGTTTGTGTGCTATCTTTATGTTGCATCCCGGTAGCTTTCTCTTGTTCCCATGCGTTTTAACACGGGTTTGTATAAGTATTATTCATTTTGTGACATTAATAAATAATATGGTCATTTTTGTGTTTCTTACATTTTATTTACAAAGTTGGGACATGTTGACCAATTTTAAAAGGGTTTAGTTGGTAGATGTGTGAGGACCGTGGAACAAATTGGAGAATTTACATATAAAATACACCTACTTATGAAATTTTCAAGTTACGAAAAAAGTTCTGAACCAATTAATTTCGTAATACCTTGACATACGAGTGCCCTGACATAGGAGCATTTTGAGATAAGAGTAAAATTCCGAGCAAATATTTACCTTGAGATACGATATATATATATATATATATATATATATATATATATATATATATATATATATATATATATACATACATACATATACATTAACATATACATTAACATATACATACATACACATACATACATACATATACATACATATACATACACATACATACACATACATACATACATACATACATATACATACATATACATACACATACATACACATACACATACACATACATACACATACATATACATACATATACATACATACATATACATATCAGTGACGGGCCGTCAGGGCCTTCAAGGCCTTCTCTGCTGGCCTAAGAAATATCTGAATCATATTATATTCCGTCCATCAATACTTATTATTCCAAATGGTCTGTTAGCTTCCTTTCATTGCTTTCCCCCCTGGTTGCACTGCTTCCAGATGTGTGTTTTCATATTGAAGCATTTAACCAATCACATTTCAGCCATTATTTGTTGCCAGATCAGATCTGCCTCAAAGCCTTCACAATCAGTTCTTGCGGGGTCTGCTGCATTAAACAAGACTGTTGCTTTTAACCAATCAGATTTCGAGTTGGCAACCCCACAATGATTTTTCATAGGTGTTAGCATTTTGCTGGCTGGGACATGTCATTGCTTTCACAAACTATGATTGGCTAGTAGGCGGGCCAAAGCAGCCAGAGATCGCAAACTCCACCCACTTGGCCGACAGTGGCAAAAACAAATGAATTCTGTTGCAGATTTCTCTCACAAAGCTATTTTCCAGACGGACTTTTCAAAAAAAAAAGGACATTATTAAGAAAGGGCGGTCAACTCCGAAGCTAGCAAGCCTGTTACAGCCGGGAATATGGTGTGTGCGGCACTTTCAGTGTGCTAACTTAGCTCCACAAGCAAATAGTATATTGTTGTTTTGATTTAGAGCCATTTTCAAAACGGACTATGCCAGAAATATGACAGGGCAGGCTCGAATTTCATCATTGGCTTCGATGGCGATAGGAAAGAAGGAAGAAAGAAAGGAGGATGGATATTGTGTAAAAAGGATTTTTGGTGAGTAAAATATGGCCATATTCCTAAATAATATTTCAATTGTGGGCCAAGTTCTGATATCTGAAAAGCTCCAGTGTTTGTATTTAAGCTCCAGTGTTTGTATTTAATCACAAAATGCTGCTAGGAAGTGGATTTTACCCCAGTTTAATTTTTGACGTTTCACCATTGACGTCCATCGCTGTCTTTTCCCGGGAAAAATCACCCCCCTGGCCTGGTTGTAATGTCTCAAAAGCTCCAGTATTTGTATTCAATCAATAAATGATGCTAGGAAGTGGATTTTACCTAATTTTAGTATTTTAGTGCATTTTTTGTCATTTCACGTATGGACGTATCGACGTTCATCGCTGTCTTTTTACAGGGGAAATGATACTCCGGGCCCGGTTCTGATGTCTAAAAAGCTCCAGTATTTGTATTTAATCAATAAATGCTGTTTTTGGCTGGATTTTACCCCATTTTTGGGCAATGTTTGCCCGTACGCCATTGACGTTCATCGCTGTCTTTTCCCGGGAAACTCCCCCCCTGGCCTGGTTTTAATGTCTGAAAAGCTCCAGTATTTGTATTTAATCATGAAATGCTGCTAGGAAGTGGATTTTACCCCATTTTTGTGCATTAACTTATTGATTATTTTTTATGTGTTGCAGCTGTAGCTGTAGTAGAGGTTTTATAGCCATAAAATAGTTTTTGAGGGTTGGATTGATACGTTAAAGGCGCTACCAGATAATGAACCGCCCGCCACTGATACATATACATACATACATATACATACATACATACATACACACATACATACACACATACACACATATACATACACATATACACATATACACATATATATATATATATATATATATATATATATATATATATATATATATATATATATATATATATATATATATATATATATATATATATATATATATATATATACATATACACATATACACATATACATATATATATACATATGTACATATATATACATATATACAGTTGTGGTCAAAAGTTTACATACACTTGTGAAGAACATGTCATGGCTCTCTTTAGTTTCCAGTTATTTCCACAACAATTTTTCTCTGATAGAGTGATTGGAACAGATACTTCTTTGTCACAAAAAACATTCATGAAGTTTGGTTCTTTTATGACTTTATAATGGGTGAACAGAAAAAAGTGATCAAATCTGCTGGGTCAAAAATATAAATACAGCAACACGAATTAGCAATTTTGGTGACTTAGAAAGTTGTCAGTGAAATGAGCTTCATAGCATGGCCTCTTAACTTCTTGTGAGTGATTATGAGTGACTACAGCTGGTGACTTCTCTGAGGCCATCTAAATAGGGCTCATTGGATGCAAACGCCCATAAACGCTACAATGGGAAAGTCAAAGGAGTTCAGCATGGATCTGAAAAAGCGAATAATTGACTTGAACAAGTCAGTAAAGTCACTTGGAGCCATTTCAAAGCAGGAGGGTGAAGATTCAACCGAGAATCACCAAAAAACAGATCTGCCAAGAATTAGAAGCTGCTGGAACACAGGTGTCAGTGTCAACAGTCAAGCGTGTTTTGCATCTCCATGGACTGAGAGGCTGCCGTGCAAGAGGGAAGCCCTTGCTCCAAAAGCGGCACCTTAAGGCTCGACTGAAGTTTGCTGCTGATCACACATAGGCGAAGATAAGACCTTCTGGAGGAAAGTTCTGTGCTCAGACGAAACAAAAATCGAGCTTTTTGAGCACAATGCCCAGCAATATGTTTGGAGGAGAAAAGGTGAAGCCTTTGACCCCATGTACACCATGCCTACCGTCAAGCACGGTGGTGGTAGTATTATGTTGTGGGGCTGTTTTGCTAACAATGGAACTGGTGCTTTACAGAGAGTGAATGGGATAATGAAGAAGGAGGATCACCTTCAAATTCTTCAAGATAACCTAAAGTCATCAGCCCGAAGATTGGGTCTTGGGCGCAGTTGGGTGTTCCAACAGGACAATGACCCCAAACACACATCAAAAGTGGTAATGGAATGGCTAAATCAGGCTAGAATTAAGGTATTCGAATGGCCGTCCCAAAGTCCTGACTTGAACCCCATTGAGAACTTGTGGACAATCCTGAAGAAACAAGTCCATGTCAGAAAGCCATCAAATTTTACTGAACTGCACCAATTCTGTCAAGAGGAGTGGTCAAATATTCAACCAGAAGCTTGCCAGAAGCTTGTGGATGGCTACCAAAAGCGCCTAATTGAAGTGAAAATGGCCAATGGATATGTTACTAAATATTAGCACTGCTGTATGTATATTTTTCACCCAGCAGATTTGATCACTTTTTTCTGTTCACCATAATAAAGTCATAAAAGAACCAAACTTCATGAATGTTTTTTGTGACAAAGAAGTATCTGTTCCAATCACTATCAGAGAAAAATCAGAGTTGTAGAAATAACTGGAAACTCAAGAGTGCCATGACATTATGTTCTTCACAAGTGTATGTAAACCTTTGACCACAACTGTATATATATCACAGATCATCACATTTTATCATATTGGAGGGATACCTTTGGAAGAAGAAGAACACCCACAGTCATAGTGACAGTTATCTGAGTGTGAGTGAAGATCAGTATCAGCATCCAATCAGGTTGGAGGCTAGATGCCAGAGAGAACCTGTAGGAACAGACGCCGCAACAGTTGAAATGTAAAAGAAAGATGAGCAGACTTTTTGAAGCCTGAATTTTCAAATAGCACATATCAAGTGCAGCCCCCATTTTTTCCTCTTTACACATAGAGTGTAAACAATGTAGGACTTTAAGGATTAAACCCTGACACATTCATTTTCACCAATACAAAACCATATCATACAACAACATAGCATGATTTGACATTAAAGACTTCTGTAATGGAACAACGCGGCCTGGAGTCCAAATGGGTAGCTTGTCGACCTCACAGTTCTAGGGTTGAGGGTTTGATCCCAGGTTGGAACTCACTATGTGGAGTTTCCATGTTCCCCCCCGGTCTTGCGTGTTTTTTTCTTTGGGTACTCCTACATCCCAAAAACATGCAGGGTAGACTGATTGAAACTTGGTGTGTCTCATAATAAAACTTATATTTTGCCATTATTTAGTCATGACTGCATGAACTTCCTCATTTCTTCAGTAGAGCTCTGCCGTGTAGACAGATGTGTCCTTGAAGACTTGTAATATTGTCGTTATCTTGTATTTCCCAGTTCATAACAAAAGTATACTGTATGAAGTGGAAAATCCCATCCTTGTTCATTTTTGTGGAAAATCTCATACTTATTCAGTTTCAGTACCGCCCTTCTGAGAGTATAAATGTAATTGTAAATTATTTGTCTGCACGCATTTTTGAAGGACAGACATTGCCTGTAGTTCACCTGTGCTCGGAATATTCTGTAATAAAAGCTTCGAAGACGCTGTTCATTGTCTCCAGCCTGTATTTGGACAACCAAAATGCATGTGATGTTAGTCAGAGATTTGCCTGAACAAGAACGAAATGTGAGATGCATGTTTGGTGACATTAATGAAAGAAACGGAAAGGCTTGTGTTAGAAGAGAGGAGTCTTTAAAATTAGAAGTGGAAAAAACTAACAGGTTGTCTATAAGGTGTAAAAGTGAGAGACAATGCTAAGAAAGGTAAGCAAGGTATCACCGATTCGCCCTTCTCGCCGCCTCCTTACTCGGAGGAGAAACGACTTTCCGGCGGTGACCCTACCAGGGGCACAAGGCCCCAGACAACATAGCCCCAAGGATAATTGGGACACACAAACCCTACCACCATGATATGGTGATGATTCATTGGGGGAGAATTTCCGGATGGTAACACCCACTGCTGCTCCGCCGCCTCTGCCTCCAGCGCCACCTTCCAGTTCCCACTTGTTGAACAACACTCTGTGGCATGCGCCACTGCCGACATATACTGGGCAAGAGTCGATATTTACCCTAGTGGCTGGCTCAAAGCTGAACACTTTTGGGCTCTCTGGTCATCTTGGGTTCGTAAACCTCAGATCTTATGATATGGTAACTGATTGTATGGATTGGACTCTGACAAATCAGGGGATGAGGCATTTCAGACAATTGAAAACAACACATGAGCATTAAACATGGGAGATTTGTTTAATATACAGTGGTACCTCGACATACGAGTGCCTTGACATAAGAGCAATTTGAGATATGAGTAAAATTTCGGTCAAATATTTATCTTGAGATACGAGACAAATTTTGATATACGAGGATACAGCGGACGTGAGAGGCTGCTCATAGAACATCATGGGCACTGCCTTTCCCGTCGCAACTCCCTCGTGTAATGTCTCTCTGGTCGCAATTCCCTCGTGTAATGTCTCTCCGAGCACTGGGCGGAGCATTGCATTTTTAAAGTGTTTTTTTCCCGTTAGTCAATGCGAATGGCGTATATACTACTTCTCGTTGGCAAGTGGTCGTGCGTTATCCTATTGTGAGGACATTTGTCTGCATAATTTTTGGAATATTTTGAAGGGAATACAAAAGCAAACAACCCTCGATAGCTTGCATCTGAAAGTCAGGGTGGAGGCGGAGCAAATAGACCCAACCCGGGAGAAAAAAGGTATCAAAATTTTAAACAAAATTAGAATTAAGTTTAGTGTAAAATGAGATTAAATTTATTTTTGTGTCTGCATCGTAATCCAAGTTAATTTAAATTTGTTTATGTTATGTTACAAGCGTGTTGCCCTGCAAAAAGTCTCCCCCCCTCTGTCCATTTCTCTCTCCCCTTCGCGAAATCCGTCTAATTTTAGTACTATTAAACACACTTTAGTACTATTAAACCACTAGTTATTTGTTACTTTGTTAATACGTAGATGGCGAATTAGAACAAATAAAAATGTTTTTCCAATCCAATAACCTGTTTTGGGTGTTTTTTCAGAGGGGTGGAATGAATTAATTTGTTTTTAGTTCATTCCTATGGGAAACGTTCATTTGAGTTACGAGTAAATCGACATTCGAGCTCAGTCCCAGAACGAATTAAGCTCTTATCTCGAGGTACCACTGTATATATTTCCAGATCTCTTAAGTGTTTCCTTTTGCGGTACTAAATATGTTTATAGAGAATTCTTTTATCACTTTATTTCTTAGAGAAGTAAATGTCTCTCTGTCATTAATCCTTTTTTTTGAAGTTATATTTGGAGAACATGGTCTCGTTTTTTCATTAATGCCTGTATGTCTTCATTTAACCATGGGAGGTGATTTTTTTTGATGGTTTTGTTTTAATTTTACTTGTGAATGCAGACACTGTGTGTTGACATAGCATGATTATGGTTGAGATAATTGTCCCAATTAATACTGTTTAATGCCTGTATCAAATTTGGCATCTCCCTTTTCGGTACTCTCCTCTGCTCCAATATGGTTTTCTGAGCGCATGAGTATCTGTTTTTAGGAAGCTTTCTTGAGACCAGGTTGAGGTTATGATCTGATGGACCTGTAATCATATTCAATGTCTTATGGATCCTCTCACACTGATTGGAAAAAGATCAGATAGTTAGTCTAGTGCAGGGCCTATGGCTCGCGAGCCATATGTGGCTCTTTTGATTGGTGGATATGGCTTTCTGCTAACCTGTAGGCTTAAACATACCTCTCATGTCATTGTAATTGTATTTTTTTTCCATTAAACTTCCTTTTGAATGCATATTCTCATTGATACTAATTGATTGGGAACAGCTTAATAATGTTGTTAAAAGAATTCTGAGATTTTGTTGTTGTTTTAGTGTTGAAATGACCAAAAACAAAAGGCCACATTTTCATGTAGTCATACCTCTACTTACGAATGCCTCTAGGTGTGAAATTTCCAGGTTACGAAACTTTTTATATGCAAATGAGTGCCTCGAGATAAGAAAAATATCCAAGTTATGAAAACCCCCAAAAAGTACATGCATTCGATATCCGTTATTTTATTTAGAAAATATTGTCGCAAAAGCATTGATTCTCACTTGAGAAGCTCTCTACTCTATACTGGGCTATCATTGCCTATCTCACAACAACCACTGTTTCAAGATTCTCTCTTATGTACTTTTGACCGCCTGTGTTTTTTGTTGAGTTTTTCCAAGTGTGGATAAATCAGCTGCTTCTGTTTTAACATCATGCCTCACAAGAAAATTATCAGTGCGAATGAAAAGAAGTGGTCAGCGTGGATGACCAGCTGGCCGAGGGGCCATAAAAATGAACTCTCTAGAGTTAATGAAACACTCGACAATACGGGGGAATACAACAAGAAGGCAGACGAGGAGGAAGCAGCGAGCATTGCAACAGCAAAAAAAATTAAGAAATGCTGGAGATATTGCACGAATTTTCTGTCTCCGTAGAAATAAAAAACAATATCCAGAAAAGGTGTTCACGAGTCGTGCAATTGACGTCGTTTGTCTGTTGCATTATAGAAACATTATTAAGTCAGCGGCGTGGTGGAGCGAGTGGTTAGCGCGTTGCCCTCACAGCTCTGGGGTCCTAGGTTCAAGTCCAGGTCAGTCCATCCGTGTGGAGTTTGCATGTTCTCCCCGGGCCTGCGTGGGTTTTCTCCGGGTACTCCGGTTTCCTCCCACATTCCAAAAACATGCATGGTAGGCTGATTGGACACTCTAAATTGCCCCTAGGTATGGATGCGAGGGTTCATGGTTGTCTATCTCCATGTGGCCTGGCTGGCCACCGATTCAGGGTGTCCCCCGCCTCGGGCCCAAGACAGCTGGGATAGGCTCCAGCACCTCTCGTGACCCTAATGAGGATAAAGCGGTTCAGAAAGTGAGATGAGATGAGATGACAATAAAGGCTTTTGATTGATTGATTTTGATGAGTAATACCTTGAGATACGAGCTAAATGCGTTCGGGGACCGAGCTCTTATGTCGATTTATTCGTATCTAAAATCAACTTTACCCATTGAAATGAACTAAATGCAAATTAATTCGTTCCCGGGCTCTGAAAACACACCAAAAAACTAAATATTATAATAATAATAAATAATCTTTGTTATTGGTTGTAATTCACCACCTACTCACAAAGTAACAAATACCTATCTAGTGGTTAAGATGTTCAATACTAAAATGTGTCATTACTCAGTACAGAGACTGCGTGGAGAGAGACTTGGCGGACGCGCTCACAACATAACATAAACTTTAAATTTGACTTAAATGAACTTAGATGACTATACACACTTAAAAACAAGTTTTAATCTTACGTTACACTAAAAACCCTCTTGTGCAATTGCTGAGGCAATTATGTTAATGTTTTCCACCGTGGCTTTTGAGACAGAACTTCCTGCTTCTCCATGAGTGAGGACCGAGTCTTCGTTTCTTCCAGTTAGTTTTTATTTAAATTATCGAACCAGTCACAACTTCGAAGGGTTTTGCTGGTGTCTTTTTCAGATGCTTGTTTGCTTTCAAGTCCGCGGAATTTCTCGTATGTTGGGGCATTCGTATGTCAAGGTATCACCGTATATGAATAGTGTCTGGCTCTCTTTCAAAAAGTTCCCCGACCCGTCGTCTAGTGGGACCTTTGATTAGTTGTGTAAAGTTAAATTTAATTAACAGTGATTTCATCTGTCTTTGATTTGATTTGTCAAGTCAGTTAATATTTAAATCTTCAAGCAGTATAACTTCATTTTTTTGTGTCACATTCCCTAAGTAGGGTCCGAAGCTCTGTATAGAATGTATTAGAGGCGGCTGGAGTTCAGTATATGCCAATCAAAGTATTTGACATTTGTGCAGATAGTGATATTTTAAGACTGATGCATTCAAGGTTTTGTACGTTATTGGATTGGATAACTTTATTCATCCCGTATTTGGGAAATTTCATTGTGACAGTAGCAAGAGTCCATTCTATCTGCTTACATTAAAATATTCCCTAACATAGTACATCAACCTCCCGCAACGGTCTCCCACACAGTCCCTTCTGAAGATATTGTAACCCGGTATCTGTAATCCTGCCATCGGTCAATTTAGATTAAGCGATTTATCGGATACGCATAAAAAAAAAATCAAGGATTGAGTTACTTAATAGATGATGAATTTGGGAGTCCTTTCAGTTTATGTCGTGGGTCCCAAAGCACCTTGGCTTGGTTAAAGGTAATAATCCATGGTGGTCCTGGTGATCTCGCTATCTCTTTCGGTGTATTGTGTGCACGATGAAAGTCGCTAGAAAGCGTAGTTACGTGCCAGACACCGATGTTTAATAAATCCATATGTTGTTTGATGTTAAAGTCCGGTATTGACGAACAACTTGCAAAAAGACAGACAAGTACAGCAATCCCTCGATTATCCTGTATTATTAATGTAGACCAGACATGGCCGCGATAAACGAAAAACCGCGAAAGAGGGTCACCCCAATTTAAAAAATAAAAATTAAAATATTATTATTATTATTATTTTACTTCAGTACTGAGTCCTAGTGGCAAACGGAGGACAGGGGAGTGGCTTCCACTTGCGAATTACAGCATGGATTTTCCCATTTTTATGAATTTGAAAAAAAACCTTTTTTTTACTTCAGTGCTGAGTTTTAGTAGCAAGCGGAGGATGGGGGAGTGGCTTCCGCTTGCAAGTTTCAGTGTGGATTTTCACACTTTAATGAACTTTAAAAGTGTTATTTATTTATTTATTTTTTACTTCAGTGCTGAGTTCTAGTAGCAAGCGGAGGACAGGGGAGTGGCTTCCGCTTGCGAGTTTCAGCGTGGATTTTTAAATTTTTATGACCTTACAAACAAAAAATTTAATTAACAAAAAAATTCCCCCCCAAAAAAATGCGATGTAGTGAAACGGCGATAGTTTAAGCCGCAATAGTCGAGGGATTACTGTACAAAAGTTTCAACCCAGTCCTGGTATTTATGTAATTAATGTAAGGGGATTAAAAACAATTGGAAAGGGTGGATTGGAAATAACAAACATCAATTTTTTTTCTTTTTTTCAACTCTGGAGTTCATCTTTTCATCTCTCATCTCATCACATCTTCTGCTTTATCCGAAGTCGGGTCGCGGGGGCAGCAGCTTCAGCAGGGAAGACTAGACTTCCATCTGCCCAGCCACTTCATCCAGCTCTTCTGGGAGGACCCCAAGGCGTTCCCGGATCGGATCGTCGTCGGATCTTCTGCGTATATTCCTGTGTAGATTCCATTGCCATGCAGCCACGCTACCCTTCTCCTCGATACCACTTGTTCTCCAGTTTCCGGTTTGGTTTCGTTTCCGTTTCACAAGTCCTCGTTGTTTTGTAAGGTCCCTTTTAAGTTATCAGCTCATATCCTACCGACCACATGGATTCAGCGGGAAGCTCCCCAAAATCTTTTAGGGAATTTATAATGACTACGCCATGGTGTGGGCAACTTAGAGACGTTTTGGCAGCGGAAGAATCCCGACTAGGAGGTAATTCTGAGCCTCCATCGGCCCCGGTCGGACACCCCAGCTCAAGTTTCACCTATAAACCGACCCTTCCCTCACTCCGTCGCTATGGGCTGCCAGCACAGCTAAGTGAGAATACCCAAGTTCCGACGCCCCCTGTTCATCGCCCGAGTTATCTGAATTCAGCGAGTCTTTTCCTCAACACAGAGAGAATCCCCAGCCTCCATCGAACCCGTTGGAAAGTCACATCTATGTCGGTTGGGACTGTGATTTTTCTGATTGTGAGGATGATCGGGAGCTAATTGATTTGTGGGCTGGATATTCGGACTCGGACAGTGATTTCCTCAGCCAATTCGGACTTCGATACACCCCCCGGAGGACGTTGACCCCGACGCCTTCTCCGATTACTCTGACCTGAATTACCCCAACCAGGATTTGCCGTGTCGGCTGGCCATCTGCAATGGGCCACCACGTGGCGGCTGGCGTGCTGTGCCGTCCTCCCGGCGCGCCACAGGGAGAAGCGGAAGGAGGGCCTGGATGCTCAAGCCCCTGATCAAGCTCCTCGCTCTACCTCGTCCGTCCAGGCTCCTCGCTCGACCTCGCCCGTCCAAACTCCTCGCTCGACCTCGCCCATGCAAGCTTCTCGCTCGACCTCGCCCGTCCAAGCTCCTCGCTCGACCTCGCCCGTCCAAGCTCCTTGCTCGACCTCGCCCGTCCAAGCTCCTTGCCAGACCTCGCCCGTCCAAGCTCCTTGCTCGACCACACCCGTCCAAGCTTCCCGTATTCCCGTACCGATGCCACGCACAATATTCCCCATGCCGGCTGGACCGCCAGTCGCACCCGTGCCGAAGCCACGAACCAGGTTTCCCGTGCCGGCTGGGCCACCAGTCGCACCCGTGCCGAAGCCACGAACCAGGTTTCCCGTGCTGGCAGGGCCGCCAATCGCACCAGTGCTGAGGCCACGAACCAGGCTTCCGGTCCCGGCTGGCCCGCCTAGTTCCTGTCCGCCTAGTTCCTGCCTGCCAAGCTCCTGCCTGCCAAGCTCCTGCCCGCCAAGTTCCCGCCCGCCAAGTTCCCGCCCGCCAAGTTCCCGCCCGCCAAGTTCCCGCCCGCCTAGTTCCCGCCCGCCCAGTTCCCGCCCGCCCAGTTCCCGCCCGCCCAGTTCCCGCCCGCCCAGTTCCCGCCCGCCCAGTTCCCGCCCGCCCATAAGCGGCGGCGACACGCCGGGCCCCTTGGTGTCTGTTAAGGGCAGGGGGCTTGGCCAGCACTTAAAAGGCCAGTGGGGATGCCCGCCGGACCGGGTACTCGGCCTCTCCTACGCTTTGTCACCGGCCGGCACGGACGCCCGCCGGATTGGCCTCGCCTACGCCTCGTCTCAGGCTGGCGCGGACGCCCGCCAGTCCGGCCACGTCTCGGCGCGTACGCCCGCCGGATCGGCCTCTCCTACGCCTTGTCTCGGGCCGGCGCAGACGCGCGCCGATCCGGCCACTCCCACACCTCATCTCGGGCCGGCGCGGACGCCCACCGGACCGGCCACTCCCACGTCTCGTCTCGTCTCAGGCTGGCGCGGACGCCCGCCGGACCGGCCACTCCCTCATCAGGTCACAGGCTTGCGTGGATGCCTGCTTTTCTCTTCTCATGGACATTCGGCATTAGGACGTCTACTTTCCGTCCCTTAGAGGGGAGGTACTGTCAGGAGCAGCCTGCTGCTGCTTTTCCCACTTTTGTTTGTCCCTCCTGCCCTGCCGTTGTGTTCGCGCAGCTGCGCGTGATTCGTAATCAGTCTCTGAGTTGTGTATTTAAACACCAATGAGTTTAGTATCGTCGTCGGATCGTCTGCGTATATTCCTGCGTAGATTCCATTGCCATGCAGCCATGCTACCCTTCTCCTCGATGCCACTTGTTCTCCAGTTTCCGGTTTGGTTTGGTTTCCGTTTCACAAGTCCTCGTTGTTTTGTAAGGTCCCTTCTAAGTTATTAAAGTTGTTGTTTTGAGCACAAAGTGCCTCGTCCTCACCTGCTTCCCCGCGACTGGGTCCTAATCCTTTCTACCTCGCCGAAGACGTCTCCCGTGGACGTAACACGGAGGAGTAGCGGCTCTACTCCAAGCCCCTCCCAGATGACCGAACTTCTCACCTTATCTCTAAGGGATAGTCTTGACATCCTGCGGAGGAAACTCATTTCAGCCGCTTGTGTCTGGGATCTCGTTCTTTCGGCTAGATGAGGGTGGCTAGATCGACTGGTAAATAGAGAGCCTCGCCATTTGGCTCAGCTCCTTCTTCACCACGACGGACCGGTGCAGAGTCCGCATCACTGCAGACGCCGCACCAATCCACCTGTCATTCACCCGCTCCATTCTTCCCTCACTCGTGAACAAGAACCCAAGACACTTAAACTCCTCCACCTGGGGGAGGATCTGATCCCTCACCCGGAGAAGACATGCCACTTTTTTCTGACTGAGGACCATGATCTCAGATTTGGAGGTGCTGGTTCTCATCCCGACCGCTTCACACTCGGTTGCAAATTGTTCCAGCGACAGTTGGAGATCATGGCCTGATGAAGCCAATAGAACCAAATCATCTGCAAAAAGCAGGGATGCAATACTGAGGCCACCAAACCGGACCCCTTCAACGCCACGGCTGCGCCTAGATCAGGCATGGGCAAACTATGGTCCGGGGGCCACATGCGGCCCATTCAACGTTTTAATCCGGCCCGCCAAACTTGATAATATTAAATTAATTAACCTTGTTAATTTTTATTTTCCCTGCATTTCTAATGTGCACTGCAGATACATTGTCTTTGTTGAGGTGAAGCGTACTTTACCCTTTCACCCTTCTCAACCCATCAGCCTCTCTTTAAAGATGAGCGGACATAAGAAAATGAAAGTGTTCAATGCGGAGTGGACAACTAAATATTTTTTCACTGAACACCGATCATCTGCTGTTTTCCTAATGTTAGGTTCAGTAGTCTCACTTTTATTATATATTTGATCGCAATAAATAACGCTTCGCTTGCAACCGTGATAAACAACGGGAAGGTCGCTCCTCTATCCAGCTAGACTTATCAAAGTTGTTTTGAGAAATTCTCTCTTGCAAGTGCTTAGATTCAAGATGGCGCTGTTCACGCGGGAGCCAGTGGCAGTAGCTTTGTACACTCTTATGTTTTACGTGTTTTACAGCCTTTCTATCTTTTTTTAATTACATTTTAATATTTCTTAATACATTCTAAGTAGGCTTTTTGGTTGTTGATAATGACGACAGGGCCTATGTCCGATTATTATTATTATTTTACTTTAATGTTTTTACAACTTTCTGTGTTCTGTTAGCCTGGCTTCTTTCGGCTACTTCTTTTTTGGAACCATTCAGCCATGCCTACGCTGTCACACACATGGCACTAGCTGTTACAATACGCAGCAGAAGCAGCAACACCTCGGTGCCGCCGGAGTTTCGGAGCTGGACAAAAGTGCCAGGAGAAGAAGCAACGCTTCTGACCAACCATTCCATCATGGGATAAGATAGAAGAGCTGTCTGCGCTTACCACGCCGGAAGCGGAGTCCTGCTCTGCTGCTGTTGTCTTCACATTATCAATAAGCTGCCATTCAAGAAGTTTGCCCACCCCTGGTATAAACAAACTTGCCTCTTTTATACTATTATTGTCCCAAATTAAACACATTATCAATAAGCTGCCTTTGACGGCATAGACGTGATGCCTCTTTTATACTATTATTGTCCAAAATTAAACACATTATCAATAAACTGCCATTGACGGCGTAGACGTCAATGTCAGCTTATTGATAGTGTTTAATTTGGGACAATAATAGTTATAAAAGACGCAAGTTTGTCTATACCAGGGGTGGGCAAACTTTTTGACTTGCGGGCCAGAATGGATACTGAAATTTGACAGCACTTGGACATGCAATGTAATTTATTAAACCTGAGGATTGAAATATAAGAAAAAAGACACAATTGAAGGTGAAAATTTATTTTCAAATTTACTTTCAACATTAAGAACATATTATTCAAGGAAAGAAAGCAGTCTTTAAATTGAGAGTGATGACCGGTATTGCAGGGCAAAGGGAAATGAGGTCATTGATTTTTACTATAATTTGGACAACGTCGGCGGGCCGGATTAAAAAGCCTAACGGGCCGTATATGGCCCGCGGGCCGTAGTTTTTGAAAACATGTACACACGCCAATACGAGCGAGTCCAATTTGGACTATGTGCCTGCCGCACTCCTTTTTTATGTTGAGTCTGGTTTTGGGACGTCTGGAATCCGTCCCTTAAGTGGGGGGTACTGTCACGTCTTGTTATGGTTTTGGGTGGAGGTGGAGGTGTGTGTGCATGTGTGTATGTGTCATCGTTTACCTTCAACCTGCATAAGGGACGAAAGATGGAATTTAGCCCTCAATCTTACATATTTACATATACATTCATTAACATGAATATGTTCATTAATGTGCTATCCCTTATTAACAAAATCAAAGTCAAACTCAAACTCAAGAGAGCCCACAGTTGAAACCCTTCTGCATGTAAAGCCTAGTCAGTCTTCGCTGCCCCACCCAGGCGAGGTGTACAGGTTAAGGGGCAAAACACCTGTGATCCTGTGATTTTAACAAAAAAATGGCTGTGTTAAGACCTACCGTATGCATGCATGTACATTTATGTGTATGTATGTATGTATATATGTGCTAAGCAACACGCTTATTTAATTATATATTTATTCATGTATTTATTTCTTGACCTACTTATTACCTATCTATTTATGTCTAAAATGCCTTTCCTATTCCTGCATCCTCACCCTCTTGCCACTGGAACAACGAAATTTCCCGAATACGGGATGAATAAAGTTATAAAGTTATCCAATCCTAAGATACCTGCTGACGATGTAAAATGTTTCCATAAAATTTAGTGGCCCAAGTAAGATCATCTCTGAAAGGGTTCTGCATTTCGTAAGTTTGAGTAGTTCCGAATGGTTACAGCTTGTGGCAAAGCAACTTGGATGTTTACTTTACTCCAGTGCGCCTCTTGGGGTTGCATTGGGCTCCACTGTATACATTTTAGGGTTTTATAGTATGGCCTTTCCTTTGATGTCGGAGCGTGACTTAAGTTGTTGGGGCCAAATCATGTGTTTCAGGCCTGAGAGGCGGGGTTTGGGCGGGTGTATTTTTGATTGAGGCTCAATGGTTATTTAGCAGTGTTTCAGGTGCTGTGATCGAATCGGTTTGCACTGTGTGCATGGAGAGGTTTTCTAAAAGTGTTCTGCATTTCGTAAGTTTGAGTAGTTCCGACTCGTGGCAAAGCATCTTGGATCTTTACTTTACCCAGGTTTCATTATAATTTTCTTACACCCACCTGATAGTGTGGAAGACTGCTGAAAAGAGAAGCTCATTGTAGATGGCCACAGCCATGTGGTGTGGCTCGTGGAAGGCTGAGTGAATTGTTCGGACAGCGTAGAACAAGTAGACACCCCACAGAAGAAAAAGAAACTCCGCTAAGAAGCAAAAGAGATGGGATTGAACTGAAACATAACTTTTAACTGTATTGTCCCAATTAATTTGATTATTTCAAATGTTCTTATATATCACTAAGAATCATAATTCAATCCGGCACATCATTTGTTCTCATTACCTTATAAGCAATAGTTTTTTGAATCGAATGCCTTTATTTTCTCTAAACAAGCACAATTAGATTTAAAACCTCACCATAAAGTGCACACATAAATAAGTAGACATAAAAAGATTTATATACAATAAAATTGAAGTGAGGTTAAAAAAACCTGACTAAAGTCATTAGCAGAACGTGAGGTAGTTATGGTGTTTCAGTGCAATTATCAAAGTGCAAGATAAACATTTGCAGTGGTTAGACTGAAATAAAATTATATTACTTATTAATATGCTTTTGGCAGTGTTATGGAATTTTACGTATTGTGCGGTGACAATACTTAATTAAGCCTAGATTAGGTCATCGGTGCAAAACTCGGGTTGAGTATGGTGACAGATCTTGGGAAGAAACTGTCCTTGAGTCTGTTTGTTTTGGCTGGTATCGTCCTGTAGCGCCTGCTACAGGGCAGCAGTTGATGAGGTGGAAGTCAGGATGTGCATTGTTTCTTGTAATGCCTATGCGCTTCCGAGGCACCGGGAGTTGTAGATGGTGGACAGTCAGCACGCTCCCAATGGCTGACCGGTAGAAGGTCACAAGCAGGTTGGTGTTTAGTTGCTCCTTACTGAGTACTCTAAAAAAAATGTAGTCTTTGCTGCGCCTTCTTGATGAGTTCTGTGGTGTAAGCTGCCCAAGAGAGGTCAGCAGAGATATGGATTTTAAAAGTCTCCACTCATGCCACACATTCACCATTGATATACAGGAGGGCAGGATTGGCTTGGTTCCGTCAGAAGTCCAGGATGAGTTCCCTGGTTTTGGAAATGTTCAGCGCCAAGGTGTTTAGAGCACTGTGTGGAGTGTGGTAGGTAACGCAGAAAAGCAGCCGGAGACGGGGAGTGATAGTGCACAAGAAAAAACTTGAATAAATGAGGCAAGGCTCTCAAAAAAATAACAAAGACTTCAACATCAAAGAACAGAGTCAAACTTGACGAGGAGGACGGGGAAACGAGGACCACAGGACATGGCGAGAGCACAAGGATGGATACACAAGACGATCCGATCAGCTCTGACAAATACACAGGATTTAAATATTCACGGGCTGACGAGACAATCGATAAGACCTGGGTCACACAAGAGGCAGCAAGCAGGAGATACACCAGGGGCAGGGAAACGACAGGTGAACTAAATAGGCAATCACAAGGAGAGGTCACACAGGGGAACAAACCCTGACCAAAGTAATACCAAACAACCACTTGCTGAGTCTAAGGACCTCATCTCTGTCGGCCGCCTCATTCCCATCTGTGATCTACGCCAGTGGTCCCCAACCACCGATGGACCGGTACCGGTCCGTGAGCTACCTAGTGCCGGTCAGTCCGCGTAAAAAATGTTACTGTTTTCAATCTCGCCCTCCTACTTGAAATGAGAAAAGCTGTTATAATAATAATTTAAAAAATGCTATTATGTTTGGTTCTTTTATGCCGTCGTGGGTGTTGTTCGTGCCCCGACCCCACCCCCACACAATTTTGTCTTAAGTCGTCGCCCTCCCCATTAGCCGGTCCTCGAGAAAATGGGAACAGCTTTATCGGTCCGTGGTGAGAAAAAGGATGAGAGGTGGCGACCCAGGTTCACATTCTGGGGTCGGTTGAACAGAACATACTTAATCCAGGAGCAGGTTGAATGTGGTAGCCCAAAATTGGCCAATTTTGGGATAAGAATGTCCGGTATTATCGTGTTAGAGGATGAGCTGTAGTCGATGAAGAAAATTCTGTGATACCTCCCTCTTTTCTCAAGGTGGCTCAGTGCAGTGTGGACGGCAGTGGTTATTGCCTCTTCATTGGATCTAATCGGCTGGTATGCAAACTGATGGGGTCGTGGATGAGGGGGAAACTGGCTTTGATGTGTTTTAGTACCAGATTTTCAAAGTACAGTCATACCTCTACTTATGAATGACTCTAGGTACAAAATGTTCAGGTTAGGAAAGCTTTTTATCTGCAAATGATTACCTCGAGATACGAAAATGATCCAAGTAACGAAATCTCCCAAAGAGTAAATGCATTCCTTATATGTTAATTTATTTTGAAAATATTGTTGCGGATGCATTGATTCTCACTTTAGAACATTTCTATACTCAACTGGGCTCTCAATGGCTGTTTCACAACAACCTTCCATGTTTATTTGACCCGTTGTCTCCTTAAACCTCTGCTTGGAAGAAGCTGTGGCCGAGTGCCTTCAACAGACTCGCAGTCGACAATAACTCATGTTTCAAGATTCTGTCATGTTTTTTTTCACCGCCATTCGTCGTCTTGAAGTTTTTCTTGGAGGAAGCTGTGGCTGCCGAGTGCCTTATATTATAAAGAAAAAAAAGCTGATTTTTGATTGGTCGCAAAAAAATTGATGAAGTTTGGAGTAAATCAATACACAGTCACACTTATTAAGGAAATACATTCATTCATTCATTTTCTGAACAGGTTGCGGGGGGTGCAGGAGCCTATACCAGCTGACTTTTGGGCATGAGGCGAGGGACAAACTTAATCGGTGCCCAGCTGATCGCAGGGCACGAGGAGACAGACAACAATTCACACTCACACTCGTACCTCGAGGCAATTTAGAGTGTCAAACCAGCTTACCATGCATGTCTTTGGAATGTGGAAGGAAACCGGAGTACATGGAGGAAACCCATGCAAGCCCAGGGAGAATATGCAAACTCCACACAGGTTGGCCGACCTGGATTTGAACCCAGGACCCCAGAACTGTGAGGCCAACCCGCTAACATCTCAGCCACCGGGCCACAAAGAATGATCTTTTTACATGATGTAGTTTCTGAGAAAAATGATGTCCACATCAGGCCTTGTAGTCCAAAATTTAACATTGTCGTCTTTGACGACCAAAAATGTGATGTCCACACATGTGGACGCCAGGTCATAGGAGGTTAAGGGACGAATCCAAGATGTCCCAAAACCAAAACATTATCATAAAAAAACAGGAGGGCAGCAGGGGGCCGGAGGAGGACAAGCACGCTGTCCAAACGTGAAAAAAACAAACCCTGAAAGTCCAAAACAAAACAAAAAAACCTTAAACGCGAAGTCGTCCCGGCCGGCCCGCAAAGAAGCGGCGGGCTGGCCTGTCAGGAGGTCATCCCAACCAGCCCACGAGGAAGCCGCGGGCTGGCACGTTGGGAGGTCATCCCCGCTGGCCTGCGGGGAAGCGACTGGCTGGCTCGTTGGCCAGCCATCTGGGTCTAGGCAGTAGCCGGTCATCTTGCCCTGGACAGTCTCTGGAGAGGCGACGGCGTTGTGGCAGGTCGCCTCCCCCTGAACGGTCTCCTGACCGTCCTGTCTCACCCAGAACAGTGGCGATTTTAGCGAGGTCTGGGCATGCCATCTTAATGAGGTCGGGGCGCTGCCCTCTACATTTTTTTCCTTGATTTTGAAATAAAACAAAATTCCACCTTGATTTTTTTTCATTTTATTTCTTGTTCGAAAGTTACAACTACTGGAGTAATATGAACCATCGAAAGAATTTAGATATTTTGACATTAGAAGCAATATGGCTGCCACAACATCCTAAACTTCTGGTAAGAAAATTGTAATTTCTGTAATTAGAAAGCATCAGGTTCTCATCAAGATAGACTTATTTTCTTTCAAATTGAATAATTTGATATTTTGCATTTACAAACACAATCATATTAACTTTCTTATGATATTGACCTAATAATGTGCTTTTGATTCATACAGTATCTCAGAAATACCACTTGTGATGATTTGTATTAAGATTTTCCCCTTCAAAGTAACCACATGAACTCCCTATTAAAACCATGAATATAGAGGTGAAAATTGGGAATCAGCTTATACGAGAGAAATTGTAAATTTCAAAAATTTCAAGGCAACTTTCAGTGTGCGGCTTACGCGCGGGCGGCTTATATGCAAGTAAATGCGGTAAGACATAACATTAGTCAGTTGTCGTAATTGGTTATAAGGGCACTCAAACTTGTATGTCACAGTCCTGTGTCTTCATTTTTTTCCTTTTATTCTGTCTCCCTGTGTTCTCAAAGCTGTGATCTAATGTCTATATTATGTGTGTTTTTCATTATTCTTGTTGTTTCTCTTTTATCGTGCTTAAGTCTGTTATGGGAAGAGTAAAAAAGTACTGGGTAAAGGAGTGAAATGTATGAGGAAAGGGAATTGTCATCTCATCTCATCTTATTTTCTTCCGCTTTATCCAAAGTCGGGTCGTGGGGGCATCAGCATCAGCAGGGAAGCCCAGACTTCCCTCTCCCCATCCACTTCATCCAGCTCTCCCGGGAGTATCCCAAGGCGTTCCCCGACCAGCCAGGAGACATCTACCGGGGAAGGCGTCCTGGGCCAACTCATCTGGCTCCTCTCGTTCCGGAGGAGCAGCGGCTCTACTCCGAGCCCATCCCGGATGACTGAGCTTCTCACCTTATCTCTAAGGAAGAGTGCGGACATCCTGCAGAGGAAACTCATTTCAGCCGCTTGTATCCGGCTTGTTGTTTCGGTCACGATCCACAGCTCGTGACCATAGATGAGGGTGGGAACGTAGACCGACCGGTAAAAAGAGAGCTTCGCCTTTTGGCTCAGCTCCTTCTTCACCACGACGGACCGCATCACTTCCTGATTTTTTCTGCTATTAATTTGTAATGAAGATTTTTTTTTTTCAAAGTTCGTAAAAATTTGAAAATCCACAAAGAAACTCGTAAGCCACTCTTGCTACTAGGACTAAGCACTGAAAAAGAAAAAAAACAAAAGTACTGTTTTTTTCACACCTATAGGGCGCAATTTAAAGTCTATTTTTTTCTTTAAAATGGTCGGTGCACCCAATTGGTCGGTGCTGCTTGTTTGTGCACTAAATTCAAATTTTTGTTTGACCTTGACCGCTTGAGTGACTGGTTCTATTTCCTGCCGACATGCTACTTATTCCAATCAACCCAGCGGACGTTCACCCTAAAAGTACCCTCCCCGTGTATTCCAAGCGTTACGGTAAATCCATTCAAAACATCCCAGGGGAGTGGCAAGGCATTTGACTTCTGTGTGCTCGTAGCGCTTTTAACCCTCAAAAACACTCTCAATACTCAAAGAAACAGCAATTTAGACCTATACAGAGGAAATGCCTGACGTGAATGACAACAGAATGCGGGTGTGAATGCTTGGAAAATGGACTGAAGCCATGGATCGAACACAATTTAACAACGAGGAGGAACAGCTTTGCCAACGGCTTGGGAGTGATGAATGTCGGATGGCTGCCAACATATAAGTTCCATACAAAGGCAGCGTTGCATGAGTTGCGTGACGATTTGGAATGGATTGCCGATGCCTGGGTGAAAGTGCCGGCGAGCACTGTAGTTTGAGCTTTTGTCAAAGCTGGAATCACTATTACGAAACCCCACGACGAACACACTGACCCTGACAATGTTATGGAACCTAGCATTGTTGGTCAACTCTTTATGTCGGATACAGAAGATGAGGACTGACAGATTTGTAGATGATTGAATACTTTGACTTATATTTTCGTAAATATACATTACGTCAGTAAAACAAAGTGAAACTCAGTTTTACTCCTGTTGCCCTTTTTAAAACATACGCTAGCATGCATGCTATGTGCTATGCTGTGTGTCATGCTAGGACATAGCATGCATGCAATGTGCTATGCTGTGTGTCATGCTAGCGCAACCATAGCAGCTCACCCTTTAAAATGAAGCACCCTATGTATTGGCAAAAAAACAGAAAATACACTCGCAACTGAGACTGCGCCCTTTAGGGCAGTGCGTTTTATAGGTGTGAAAATACGATAGTTATAATAGGGATGACCCTACTTCACGATTTTTCGATTATTCGAGGGATTACTGTATTGGGAGCTTCAGTCAAAGTGTTTTTTGTCAGATTCGAGGCGCATTTGATCATCAATGGAATCTTCAGGAGGTGGCGTAGGAGAGCTTTTCAGGAGGAGCTTTTGCGAGAGGTTTTCGGCGCACAAGGGTGAGGTTGATGGGGAAATGACCGCAGTTTCTTTTTTGGTACAAATATGCTTTTGTACAAGGATATGAAACTGTTAAGACAATTGGGATACTTCAACAATTGCGGCTTCAAAATTTGCGGCTTCAACACATCACTTCCGTACATCACTTATTTTTATATTGCGTATAAAAAAAGTTCATGAAAATGTCAAAATTCATGTTGAAACTCCTAAAAGGAAGACAGCGAAGTGTCTTCCTCTAAGAAAATGGCGGAAGACAGGGGACCCTCACAACTCAGCACGGGGAGAAACAAAAATGGCAGGTAGCGGGCGGTGGCAGTCATTTTTATCCGGAGCGCTGAGAGGGTGGATTATTTTCAGAAATGACCTTACGCCGGATGCTGTGGCACTTATTTGAAAATAGAGCTTGCTCGGCAAACAGGACGGCAGAGAGCCTCGGCAAAATGTGAACCCCGGGCGACCTTACGGCCGACGCCGTGAACCTAAACCGAAATTAGAGGTCGGTCAGTGGGAGCCTCGAGGTTGCGGAGCTGATGGTGGAATTTCCCAGAAATGTTTCAAAGTGTACGCTCTGGGTAACATTACGCCGGACGCCGCTGCCCTTGTCCAAAAATAGAGCCCTTTAGGCAGCTAAGAAGGCTGGATGCAGCAGAGGAGCAAAGTGGATGTGAAAATTCCATTTATATGGAATCTCAAATTCCACTTTGCTCCTCCGTGGCGTCCAATCATCAATTAAAAATTGAATTTAACTCACTCATTTCTCATCTCATTTTCTGAACCGCTTTATCCTCACTAGGGTTGTGGGTGTGCTGGAGCTTAACCCAGCTGACTTTGGGCCAGAGGCGGGGGACAGCCTGGATTGGTGGCCAGCCAATCGCAGGGCACAAGGAGACAAACAACCATTCACGCTCACACTCATACTTAGGGGCAATTTAGAGTGTCCAATCAGCCTACCATGCATGTCTTTGGAATGTGGGAGGAAAGCGGAATACCTGGATAAAACACCTGCAAACTCCACACAGGTGGACCGACCTGGATTTGAACCCAGGTCCCCCACTAACCACTCAGGCGCCGGGCCGCCCACTCTTTAATACTTTAAATATATTAGTTGTTTTATGTGTAACACTTTGTTAATGATACTGAATTGACCTCTCTTTATCCTTTTTGTTGCAGGTGCATACATTTCAATAATGTCAGCTCATTGTATGTTAAGCTGATATTGATTCTGAATCATGATAGCTTTTCCTGAACACATTGCACAGAATAGAAACTAACTCACCAACAGCTATCATGTAGTCCCAGCGGTCAAACAGACACATACTAAACTTCAGCCCCTCTGATGACTTAACCTCTGCAATCAAGGCATGATTCAGCTGAGGCTTCTGGCACACTGCAGATGTCCAGGCCACCAGGAACCACAACACCACCAAAAGGATGATTCCCAGCATCCTCAAAACCTGCCAGCTTGACATGTAAGGTGTTCTTTGTGCCGTACGTGACAAGAACACCTTTAATACTCTGGTTGGAATGAGCAGAAGATAACAGTGGTCCTCATTAAAAGTGGTATTGTGAGCTCATTGATTCTTTTTATGGCTGTTCACTTGAATTCACATTCACATACATTTGGCGAAAAAAGAGACTTACTAATAGCGAAATCCATAAATAGCTTATTTCACCTAGCATGTTCTCTGAAAAGTCACGGTATAAGAAATCCAATTAGAGAAAAATACATTTGCTTTTTTAGGGATAAGGAGCTAATTGAAAGTTTAACTTGGGATAAAGATGGCAGATATTTTTTTTATTTATAATCTGAAGAGAAGCTGCCCCAAAGTGTAGAGGTTCACTTGCCTGACTTCGGTGCGGGCAGGCCCGGGCTCAATTGCCCTGGTGGCAGTATGGTTGTGAGTGAGAATGGTCATTTGTCTTTCTGTGTGCCCTACGGATGACTGGCGATCAGTCTAGGATGTAGTCTGCTGTTCGCCCGAAGTCAGCTGGGTTAGGCTCCAGCAACCCCTGCAACCCTTTCGAGGATGTGCGGTATGGGAAATGAATAAATGAAAGAATGAATGAATAATCTGAAGAAGCATTTGGATCAAATGAAGCAGATATCCAGACAGACAGTTATTAAGGATCAGCATGAAGGTGGTTGTCCAGGGCACATTTCACAACCAGTCAGCTAGCTCCAAATATTGGATTAACCAAGTGATTTATTATTTGTGTCCCAGTGATCCTTGGAGCGATGTTGTCTGGGGCGTGTAGGCATAGGAGGCATGAGGAGGTGTAGGCATATATATTGCCTCCCGGATCGGTGCCTGTACGTTAGGGTTCACCCCGGTAGCATCCCTCCGTCTTCGGGTGAGGGGACGCGACCTGACTGTTTTTTTGTGTGTATGTACCAAACAGAAGTTTATAGTACCCACCCTTTTTGGAGTCCTTGGAAGGAGTGCTGGAGAGTGCTCCTTCAGGGGGACTCCGTCGTTCTCCTGGGGGACTTCAAAGCTTATGTGGGCACCAGGACACCCTAGGCCGCAATTTGATTATCAACTTTGTGGTAGTGTCATCGGACCTGCGGTCTCATGTCTTGGACACTCGGGTAAAAAGAGCGGCAGAGCTGTCAACCTGGTGGTGAGTTGGCTCTGATGGTGGGGGCGGATGCCCGTGAGGACTGGGAAACTCAAACGTTTTGTGATCCTGGCGGAGTCACCTTGCAGAAGGAGTTTCAATTCCCAGCTCCGACAGAGAGGAGTGGATCATGGTCCCCACTTCTATTGCAGAGGCAGCAGACCGGAGCTGCGGCCGCAAGGTGGCCGGTGCCTATCATGGCGGGAACCGCAAAACCCGCCGGTGGACACCGGCGGTAAGGAATGCAGTCAGGCTGAAAAAGAAGTCCTATTGGCCTTTTTTGGTCCACGGGACTGCGGAGGCAGCTGAGGGGTACCAGGTGGCCAAGCGGCATGCGACTCTAGTCGTCTACAAGGCAAAAGCCCCATGGGAGGAGTACGGTGAGGCCATGGAGAACGACTTCCAGATGCTTCAAGGAAATTCCGGTCCACCATCCGACGTCTCAAAAGGTGAAAGCAGTGCCCCACCAACACAGTGTCGGAGTGGGGCGCTACTGAACTCGACTCTGGATGTTCTGAATACTTTGAAAACCTCCTCAACTCCACCGACACCCCTTCCCATGAGAAAGCAGACACTGGGTTAGATTTTCTGATCTGTCGGGTGGTTAAAAAGGTCCTTGGTGGCAAGGCCCCGGGGGAGGATGAGACATCGCAACATCGCGTGGACATTAGGGAGAGTGCCTCTTGATTGGCAGCGCCGGGTGGTGAATACCCTTTTTAAAAAGGAGGACCGGAGTGTGTGTTACAATTATCGGGGAATCACACTCCTTAGCCTCCCCGGGAAGGTCTATTCTGGGGTACTGGAGAAGAGTGTCCGCCGGGAGGTCGAATCTCAGATTCAGGAAGAGCAGTGTGGTTTTTGTCCTGGCCGTGGAGCTGACCCACTACCCGACTTTGGATAAACCGGAAGAAGAGAGATGAGATGACATGAGATGAGAGGTGCTGCTTGAGTGTGAATCCCACAAAGGCCACTAATTCACATGATATTTTTACATAAATTAGTGATATTAGGATGAGAATATTTCCCTGTAGTTTACCTGTACAGCTTGAGAATGATAATGCCATACATGATGGCAAAACCCAGCAGGCGAACCCATCTTAAGAGAATACAGCCAAACACACTGGGTTGGAAGTACAGTATCATTACCTGGAGGGAGGTACACAGCACACAAGCAACAAGTGAAAAGAACTAGGGCACAAGCCATAACCATTCTCAAAGTATACATATTTTGTTAAAATGTTAAGGTATCAAGATGGTGCAGATGCTCGCCATGCAGTTATGTTTTATTACTTTAAAATCTGAGCAATAAGTGACTTGTTTACACAGTTACTTTTGAGACTGATTTTTTTTCTATAGAGTAAGGATAATCTAAATGGTGCACACAGGAAAAAGTAGCCCCCAGGCACAAAATAAGTTAACCAGTTATTTGAAATAGTGCTTTAAAAAGTCCCACCATAAACCTAGGATATACGGTACTGAATTCGAGAGATTAAGTTGGAGTTTCCGTTTGATTTACTTAATAAGGGACAGCACATTACTGAAAATATTCATATTCATGTTAATGAACATAAACCGTATTTACTCACATATAAGCCGCTTTTGTCGGACAAAAATGACTGAATCGACGGTACAGCTTACATGCGCATAAAAACACGACATGCACGAAACTGCAAGTTGACGCCGCCATAGCACGATGACGTCATGACACAATGGCACTGTGACATCATGACGCAATGGCATCGTGAGGTTATCATGCAAGCGAATTCGGCCGATACGGTAATTTATTTCAAAATAGAGAAAAGATAAACAGATAAAACGCTAAACAAAATTAATTTTGAGGTCTTTGAATGAAATTCAAGAAAAAAACGTACGTATCTTGCATAAAACTCACGTTCCCGTCACTGCTCGCTCGGAACACAGCCATGTTACCTTGGTCCTGGGGCAGCCATCTTAACCAGGGCGCTGCAGTCTTTTTTTTCATTGTATTTCTTGTTCGAAAGTGACAACTATTGGAGTAATATGAACCATCGAAAGAATTGAGATATTTTGACATTAGAAGCAATATGGTTGCCACAACATCTTAAACCTCTGGTAAGAAAATGGTAATTTCGGTATATAATTAGAAAGCATCAGGTTCTCATCAAGATAGACTTATTTATTTTTTCAAATTGAATAATTTGATATTTTGCATTTACAATGACAGGCATGTTAACTTTTTTTATGATATTGACCCTAATAATGTGCATTTGATTCATACAGTATCTCAGAAATACCACTTGTGATGATTTTTCTGAAGATTTTCTTTTCAAAGTAACACATTTGTATTCCCTATTAAAACCATGAATATGGAGGTGAAAATTGGGAATCAGGGGGGCGGCTTATATGCGAGAAATTGTCAATGAAAAATTTTAAGGCAATTTTAAGGGTGTGGCTTATATGCGTGGGCGGCTTATATGCGAGTAAATACGGTATGGCTGAATGCACTCTTTTTGAAAGGAACTACACAGTCACCTCTAGAGCCAGCCCTTGTTGATGTGTGGGAATATTTTTGTACAGGTCAGACGTGTGTGTGTTTTTTTCATATCTGACAGTGTTGGTGTGTTTTTGGTTTTCTGTCCAATACTTTCAGAGCTTGCTTATAAACGGTTTCAATTGGTTTTAGTGTTGTCTTGAAGGCCGATGATCAACTTGTTAGGCAGTAAATCATGTGTGATTTGATCATTGTCAAAATATGATTTCACAAAGCCATAACCTGTAGTCCTTTTCCGGTGTCACGTTTTGTTGGGGTTGGTGGATGAGTGTGTTTCCTTGTGTGTCCTGTCTGTGTGATTTGTATGCGTTTTGCCTGATGTGTCCCTTTTGGCTCTCCTTTCCTTGTGTGACCCAGATCATTGTAATTGTCATCAACCCCTGTCTGTGTATTTAAACCCTGTGTTTGGGTAGGTCTTTGTTTCCTGTTTCCTGTAAATAATGTTGCCAGTTCGTCGGTTTGTGTCTCCCCTGTTAAGTTTGTATTTTTATTAATTTCATCGCAGTTTTTATTATTTTGTATAAATGTTCTTTATTAAATGTCCTAAGTTGTGCACCAGCACTTCCCTCATGTTGGCCTGCTTCCTGCTCTTGGGTTCTACTTCGCTTCGCAGCCTAAGGCAATTCTTGACAGAATACACCCACCAATAATGGACCCAGTGGGAAGCTCCCGGGTTACTTTTAATTTTTTTTTTACCGAGTACGCCCTGGTGTCGGCCCATTGTTGACACTTTCCACACGGACGGTCTCCCGGACAATTAGTCAGCGATCTACCGTGGTCCTCTGCGTGGGTGGCTGCGGGAAAGCCCAGGTAGAGGTTGTGTCCAACCAGTTACTCCACGCCATGACGCTGGGAGGACGGCATGGGGGCCGCCGGCCAGGCCAAGACACTCGTTCAGAGGCGTGTGCAACGGCAGGCCACGAGGAGCGGGGAGATTTTTGAGGGTCAAGCTCCCACCAGCCGCCTCCTTGCCTCAGACCCTGGGCGATTTACAGCCAAATATTTTTTTCTCCCCTTTCTCGTCGGAAACACGGTGGCGTGCTCCCCCGCGAGACACTGCGGAGGATGGTGTTCAAGCCGCCGGCCAGGCCACGCCGTTTGCCCGGCATGCGCCGGGGGGATATTCGAAGACCGAACTCCTGAGCGAGCTCCCCGTTCTTCCATTGGATTGGATTGGATAACTTTTATTCATCCCGTATTCGGGAAATTTCATTGTGACAGTAGCAAGAGGGTGATTAGACAGAACAACAAAGCAAAAGCACAAAGTACAAAGCAAATCAAAGTAAATGGGATCATTAAGAATCACCAAATCAAATCATTAAGAGAGAAAAGCAGCAAAAACACAAAAACGAGCAAGAGTGGACGGAGCTACCGCCACCGGCTGCCACTTGAACGGCGCCATCTTGGTTGCGGTAGCAAAGACGGATACAGACTCAAAAAGACGTTGTAAAGTTGGACAAAAACTGGAACCACACACAGGAAGTCTTCCACAAGATGGGTAACTTCTGCAGACTGTGACCGAGGTAGAGAATATGCAGAGTCACTCTTCCAAGCTTATCCGCACAGTTCCTCAGTAGTCTGGAACTGAAGACAACAGTAGCAGAGTAGAACTCCCGACTCCGTTTCCGGCCTGGTAAGCGCTGAGAGCTCTTCTATCTTATCCCATGAATAAATGGTTAGTCAGAAGCATTGCTTCTTCTCCCGGCACTTTTGTCCAGCTCTGAATTTCCAGCGGCATTGAGGTGTTGCTCCTTCTGCTGCGTATTGTAACAGCTAGTCTCATGTGTATGACAGCGTAGGCATGGCTGAATGGTTAAAAAAAAGAAGTAGCAGAAAGAAGCCAGGCTAACAGAACAAGGAAAGTTGTAAAAACATTAAAGTAAAAAGTATAAAACAAAAAGTAAAGTAAAAAGGAATGTATTAAGAAATATTAAAATGTAATTAAAAAAGATAGAAGGGCTGTAAAACACGAAAAACATACGAGTAGACAGAGCTACTGCCACTGGCTGCCACGTGAACGGCGCCATCTTGGAGAAAAAAAAAATCAATGCAAGATTCTGGCGGCCGCTCTCAGGCGTCGGGCGACGTCGGCCGCTCCTGGGCTTCGGGCGATGGCGGCCGCTCTCGGGTGTCGGCAGCCATTCTCGGGCGACGGAAGCCGCGCTCAGGTGGCGGACGATGGCACCACTCTCTCGTGCCCGCTAGCCTCTCTAAAGTCCCTATTCCCGCGAGACGCTCTCAAGTGCCTGTTCCTTAGCTGCTCCTGTGTGCCCCTACCAGGGCCCTGCTGTTGTGCGCCCGACGGCAGTGACCCTTTGTTTCCCATTTGAGGCGACCTGCAACACTTCGTGCTTCCTGGTCAAGACGGCCTGCGACATCGCCGCCAAAAATGTGCGTATAAGCCGCACCCTGAAAATTGGCTTGAAATTTTCGAATTTTATAATTTCTTGCCACCCTGATTCCCAATTTTCACCTCCATAGTCGTGGTTTTAATAGGGAGTTCACGTGTAACTTTGAAGGGGTAAATCTTAAGAAAAATCACCACAAGTGGTATTTCTGAGATACTGTATGAATCAAATGCACATTATTAGGGTCAATATCATTAGGAAGTTAATACAGACTCTCCCCTACTTACGAACATTCGACTTACGAACAACGGTACATACGAACATGTCTGCAAATTGCGTTTATGTCGAAAAATGTTCGTAGATTCGATTTTGTATTGCGCACCTTTTTCCGAGTAGTGCTTCTTTCCGCCGCTAATACCGACGCCTGGCGCTTTGAGCGCTCACCTCACCCAGCATCCACCTTCCTCTGCCCAGTTCGTTGCAGTGCGTAAATTGCGTCAGTTGCGTCAGTTGCGTAAGTTGCGTAAGTGCGTAACGTATCTCCAGTGCGCAAAAAACCTTTTTCATTTTTATCATGAAATATCTCGTGCTGCCATTATTCAATATGGTTGGTGAAAAGCGAAAGGCTTCTAGTGAGGGAGGTGCAAGGAAGAGGCAAGCCATTTCATTTGAAACGAGTGGCAATAATAACGAAGCTTGATGCGCGTGAGAGTGGTGAGCGTTGCACGGGCATACAACTTGAATCGTTCGACCGTCAGTACCCTTTATAAACAGAAAGATCGAGCAGCAGGACCCAAATATTGAACTTTGCACAAAGTTTGCAAATCAATTGAATGATGCCATACAGTGCTACCGCATCATTTATGATGAAAAAAAGAAGAAAACTGTGCAATCGTCGTTAGATCGCTTCTTTCGGACAGTTTCTAATACATGAATCTCTCTCTCTCTCTCTCTCTACAGTACTGTACATATTCTCTCCATTTTATTAAATGTTTTTTTAGTACAGACACTCCCCTACCTACGAACGAGTTAGGTTCCGAGCGATTGTTCATAAGTTGAATTTGTTTGTAAGTTGATTCAGTGCTATATTTTGTATTATAATTTATGTTTAAGGCCTATATAAGTATATTGAAGGTTTAAGTGCATTTGTATGTTTAAGGCTTGTATAAGTAACACGCATTGGTTTGTACTGAAAAAAACATTTAATAAAATGGAGATAATATGTATAGTACTGTATAGAGAGAGAGAGAGATTTATGTATTAGAAACTGGCCGAAAGAAGCGATCTAACGACGATTGCACAGTTTTCTTCTTTTTTTCATCATAAATGATGCGGTAGCACTGTATGGCATCATTCAATTGATTTGCAAACTTTGTGCAACGTTCAATATTTGGGTCCTGCTGCTCGATCTTTCTGTTTATAAATGGTACTGACGGTCGAACGATTCAAGTTGTATGCCCGTGCAACGCTCACCACTCTCACGCGCATCAAGCTTCGTTATTATTGCCACTCGTTTCAAATGAAATGGCTTGCCTCTTCCTTGCACCTCCCTCAATAGAAGCCTTTCGCTTTTTACCAACCATATTCAATAATGGATAAACGAGATATTTAATGATACAAATGAAAAAGGTTCTTTGCGCACTGGAGATACGTTCACGCACTTCCGCATTGCAACGAATTGGACAGAAGAAGGTAGATGCTGGGTGAGCTGAACTCTCACAGCGCCAGGCGTCGGTTTTAGCAGCGGAAAGAAGCACTACAGGGAAAAAATACAAAATCGAACTTACGAACATTTTTCGACATAAACGCAATTTGCAGACATGTTCGTATGTACCGTTGTTCGTAAGTCGTATGTTCGTAAGTAGGGGAGCGTCTGTACAAACCAATGCATGTTACTTATACAAGCCTTAAACATACAAATGCACTTATATAAACCTTCAATATACTTATATAGGCCTTAAACATGAATTATAATACAAAATATAGCACTGAATCAACTTACAAACAAATTCAACTTATGAACAATCGCTCGGAACCTAACTCGTTCGTAAGTAGGGGAGTGTCTGTATGCCTGTCTTTGTAAATGCAAAATATCAAATTATTCAATTTGAAAAAAGAAATAAGTCTATGTTGTTGAGAACCTGATGCTTTCTAATTACAGAAATTAAATTTTTTTAACGAGACGTTTAAGATGTTGTGGCAGCCACATTGCTTCTAATGTCAAAATATGATATTCTTTCGATGGTTCATATTACTCCAATAGTTGTCACTTTCGAAGAAGAAATACAACGAAAAAAAAATCAAAGTGGAATTTTGTTTTATTTCAAAATCAAGGCTACTCGCGTCTGGTCAGTCAGAGCACGTTTAACTAGGTTTAGACGGCAGCGCCCTAGGTAAGATGGCAGCCCCGGGACCTAGGTAAGATGGCCATGCCCTGAGCGAGCAGTGATACGTACGTTTTTTTTCTTGAATTTCATTCATAGACGTCAAAATATATTTTATATTTTTTATCCCTTTAGCTTTTCTCTATTTTGAAATGACCGTATCGGCTGCATTCGCTTGCGTCATGACGTCACGGCGCCGTTGCGTCGTGACGTCATCGTGTCACGGCGCTGTCAACTGGCACTTTTGTGCATGTCGTATTTTTATGCCCATATACGCCGTACCCTCGATTCAGTCATCTTTTTTTTGTCTGACAAAAGCGGCTTATATACAAGTTAATACGGTAACCCGAGCAGGCACATTGATAAGACTTACCAGTGCTGTGTACGCCTACTTCATTTAGAACAGCCCCATAAATGTTAGTATTTGATTCAAAACAAAAGACTGGTGGTTTAGTCAGCCTTAATAATACTTCCTTTATGAAAAAAACAAAGCGATAGAGGCTACCTATGCAATCGATTCCAAATCGATTACCACGCTGAAGTCACAAAACCTGAATCATTTGTCAGAACTTGTAACTCGGATGATTCACAATGCACTACTATTACCGAATTCATTCGGTTTACAGTGCAGTTGAATCAAATCCGGAAGTAAGATGGGGAAGCCGTCGCGATAGTGTGAATTTCGAGGCATTTAAATTGGAAATTTATTAAGTGACAATTTTTTATTACTTCCTGAGTTTAGGGAGGTTGTGCGCTACTCCAGTTAAACTCCGGAAATCCTGAAGAACTTGGCAGCTCCGATATACATGGTGTTCTCGTTTACATAGGGAACCAGCAGACTAACTCCTGTTCAAACGGTTCCTTTGCAAAACACTTTGCTCCAATTCCATTTTAAGAAAAAGATTTCCAAAATATAGATATCATTAAAACACTCTTTTAACCTATTTAACTACCGTAATTACTCGAATATAACACGCAGATTTTTGCTATATATTTAATTCCAATAGTTGGGGGTGCGTGTTATAATCAATAACTAAAATAAATTACAAATTTTCGATCGAAAAAAGCATTGTCAAACTCACTTTGACGCACGGATTTTACGTCATCTCGTAGAGCCGACGCACGGATTTTACGTCATCTCGTAAAGCCAATCGGATGATGTGTTGTGGGAGGAAGAGGAAGTGGATGAAGGAAGCGTGGACGTTGATAGGATTCTCAACGAAGAGATGTATGAGAGGTGTCAGGAGTGGCCCTTTTGGCCCTCCTGGGTTGCCGTTGACGCATTCCGGCTGTAGCCAATCCATTGATTGCTTTCGTTTCCTGTATTTAAGTAGCGACGCGTCATCACACGTCGCCGGATCGTTCACTATCGTTGACTATCATTGACTGTTGTTAGCGGTTGCTAGCGGTTGCTAGCGGTTGCTAGCGGTTGCTAGCGGTCGCTAGCTGTCGTTATTCTGTTGCCTCTGTCCGTATGCGCGCCGCATGCGGCCACGTTTGTTTCCACGCCTTGGTTGATTCATTAAAGGACTCCGTATCACGCTGAATGCCTCGTCCTCTCCTGCTTCCTGCATTTGGGTCTACCTACATCCACGGTCGCGTCGCACAACGCGGCGCGACCGTAACAGATGCCCCCGATCGCGCTGCGACGACCCAGCGACGCGGCGCGATCATAACAAGAGGACAGACAAAGAGAGAGAGGAACTCTTCATTTGAAGGATTCTAATGAATAAATTTGTTTGAACAAAACAATCGTGAAACGAAGAAAAAAAGGTAAGATTTCTGATTTTCGTCAGCGGGAAATTTTAGGTGCGCACTATATTCGATTACTGCGTTTTTCCAGATATTTTTGGCCCAAAATTACCTGCGTGTTATTTTCGAGTGCGCGTTATATTCGAGTAATTACGGTATTTTACTGCATGTGTTGACCGGATTCCCCCAAATGAATAGAACAACTCATTTGCACTCTGCTGTCCCTTACTACAATTCACCTTTAGTGTTTAATGTTTAATGTTTTAAATTTTAACTATTTGTATGTCCAGCACAATTGATGATTTGGCAATGAAGCTGACTTGATACATGGCCAAAAAAACAAAAACAAACACACACCCATCCATAATTGCCCTGTATCTTGCTTACTTGTTGGTACCTGTGGTCTGCACATAATGTATATCTGGCATGTACCCTCTGTCTTCACAGAAACCACCATCTCTACTCTAGCAATTTTGTAAATCGTCTTACCTCTTCCACCCTTCTTCTTCTTACCCAATTTGAATCTTTACAACTTCTTAAACACATGCATTGTCCATTGTTTGGTCTGTCTATCCTCAAAACCTGCTGCTGGACGTTAAGCAGACAAACTGTGCCACACCCTTTTCTACATTCGCTAATGATTTTTTTATATGAACTAGATGGAGCGGTCCCCCTCTTTGGTTTGCATCCAACCAGCTATGCCTCCTCCATAAATTAATCAGCAGATATAATATATTTTTAAAACAGGCTGTGTGAGAACTTGATGGACTGTTTAAAAATGCATTGAATGTTGCACCATGCATGGCTGAACACGCATTTGATGGTTGCACAAAGGAAACAAACTATTGCTGTAACTGTACAAACCAGAAAATATTTAGGTGAGATGATACAGTTGAAACATTTCAAATGATTATCTGGTGAAAGGTAGAAATGTAAAGGTATAAGAACTGATAGAGCAGAGTAAAAGAGAAAGGCATAGTTGTAAACCTAAGAGAGTGGAAGGGGAAGCTATTTTCAGCACCTGTTATGCAACTAGGAAACAGATGCTAACTCAAATTCATTGTGAGGTGAAAATTTTGGAGAAGCCACCCAATGGTGCATTGGTTCGTCCGCCTGATTTGGGTGTGGGCAGTCTGAGTTTGACTCGGTGGTAATGTGGTTGTGAAAGTGAGTGGTTGTCTGTCTCCGTGTGCGGTCCATTGGTCGCCGGTCTTTTGGTCGCCGTCTTTTGGTCGCCGTCTTTTGGTCGCCGTCTTTTGGTCGCCGTCTTTTGGTCGCCGTCTTTTGGTCGCCGTCTTTTGGTCGCCGTCTTTTGGTCGCCGTCTTTTGGTCGCCGTCTTTTGGTCGCCGTCTTTTGGTCGCCGTCTTTTGGTCGCCGTCTTTTGGTCGCCGTCTTTTGGTCGCCGTCTTTTGGTCGCCGTCTTTTGGTCGCCGTCTTTTGGTCGCCGTCTTTTGGTCGCCGTCTTTTGGTCGCCGTCTTTTGGTCGCCGTCTTTTGGTCGCCGTCTTTTGGTCGCCGTCTTTTGGTCGCCGTCTTTTGGTCGCCGTCTTTTGGTCGCGGTTTTTTGGTCGCCCCGACCGCGACAACGGGCGACCAAAAGACCGGCGACCAAAAGACCGACGACCAAAAGACCGGCGACAAAACAAGGTAAAACAACACGGTCTACGCATCAATAAAAGCCAACAATGGCCATGAGCAGTTTCACTAAGCCGACGTGTGAGTGTATAAGAGTTTGTATGTACATGTGTTGTCCCTTTAAGAAGCTACGTCAGTCAGGGTCTTAACAAGTTCTCCAACAAAAAACAATAAAAGTCCGGGAAATTTGGAGCTTTTCTTTAGCCTAATAATTACTAGGGCATTAAGTATGACTAAATAGTAATTCGCAGTTTGTATTTAGGGAATTTAACGATTTAAATGGCAGTTATCACTTATCTTCCGGGCAACCAAAAGACCGGCGACCAATCGACCGTGTACCGTCTGTCTCTGTGTGCCATACGACCGACTGGCGACCAGTCTAGGGTGTATTTTGCTTTTTGCCCGAAGACAGCTGGGTTAGGCTCCAGCAACACCCGCAACCCTTTCCAGGATGGGGGGTATGGAAGATGAATGAATGAATGAACTTTTGGAACAACACAAATGACAGATTATTTCACTTTTTGCAAGATAACACCCAAGAAGGTAAAAGGGGGAAATGGTTGTCTTTATTTCATCTCATCTCATTTTCTGAACTGCTTTATCCTAATTAGAGCCTATCCCAGCTGACTTTGGGCCAGAGGCGGGGGACACCCTGATTTGGTGGCCAGCCAATCGCAGGGCACAAGGAGATGCACACTCACACCCATCCCTAGGGGCAATTTAGAGTGTCCAATCAGCCTACCATGCATGTTTTTGGAATGTGGGAGGAAACCGGAGTATCCGGAAGAAACCCACGGAGGCTGGACGTGATTGACGTGCTCAAGATCCGCTGAAAGAAGATGCGCCAGCCGACGATTTTTGAGAGCTTTGGACTGAGCTGATGATAACATGAGAAAATAAAGCCGTTTTTTTACAATAAAACCGTTTTTAAAAACCCTCGTTACTATGCCACTCTCGCTCAAATCAAAAGCCTTTATTGTCGTTATACAACAGCTGCATATAATGAAATCGGTGGTGCTACTCCACAAAGTGCGTGTTTCCCAGTAAAAACATAAATAAGTAATTTAAAAAGTCACGTAATTCTAAAATATTGCACAGTCTAAGATATTGCACATTGTTATTGTACATCCCGAAGTTATTGCACAGAAGGGATTGTGTAAGTCATGCTAATGCAAGTTCAGAGCCCTGATGGCTCTGGGGAAAAAACGGTCCCTGAGTCTATTTGTCCGCGTTTTGTGAGACCTGTAGCGTCTGCCAGAGGGCAGCAGCTGAAACAGGTTGTGACCAGAGTGGTAGGGGTCCCTAAAAATGTTCCCCGCTCTGCTGAGGTAGTGAAGGCTGGCAATGTCATCCAGTGAAGGCAGAGAGCAGCCGATGATCTTCTGGGCGGTGTTGATCACTCTCTGCGTAGCTTTTTTGTCTGCTGCCATGCTTCCAGCGTACCACACTGTAATGCAGTATGCCAGGCTGCTCTCCACAGTGGCTCTATAAAAGGTTACCCAAAGCGTGTCCATAGTGTCCAAGTTGTTCCTCCTGAGTACCCTTAGGAAATGGAGTCGCTTCTGGGCCTTCTTTACCACTGCTGTGGTGTTGGTAGACCAGCAGAGCTTGTCCGTGACATGGACCCCCAGGAATTTGTAGGACTGGACCCTGCCTACACATACTCCATTTATGAGGAGTGAGGCTAGATCTGTGCTGCGTTTGCAAAAGTCCAGGATTATTTCTTTAGTTTTCGTGGTGTTTAGTGTGAGATTGTTCACCAAACACCACGAAGACAGTTTCTTGATCTCATCTCTGTAGGCAGACTCATCCCCCCTGAGATGAGTCCGACCACAGTGGTGTCATCGGCAAATTTAATGATGGAGTTAGAGTGGTGGGTCGGTGTACAGTCGTATGTGTACAGGGAGTATAGAAGAGGACTCTGTACACAACCTTGAGGGGAAATGCTCAGTAAATGGAGGAAGAGAGCTGGGGACCAAGTCTAACAGTCTGTGGACGGTTGATTAAGAAATTCTTAATCCAGCAGCAGATGGCAGGGGATATGGTCGGAGAGTTTGTCAGCCAGAATGTCCGGTATTATAGTGTTAAAGGCTGAGCTATAGTCAATGAAAAGCATCCTCACATAGTTGCCCTGGTGCTCCAGGTGGCTCAGTGCTGTGTGTAGAGCTACGGCAATGGCGTCCTCAGTGGACCTATTTGCTCTGTAAGCAAACTGGTGAGGGTAAACTGAGGGAGGGATTGTATCCCTGAATGGCGGGCGACCAACTTTTCAAAGCACTTCATGATCACAGGCGTAAGTGCAACAGGCCTATAATCATTCAGGCTGTCAATGGTTGGCTTTTTAGGGACAGGGAGAATGGTGGCAGATTTCAGGCAGGATGGAATGATTGATTGTTGCAGGGAACAATTGAAAATTTTTGTGAAGACTCCAGCCAGCTGGTCAGCACAGGCTTTGAGCACCTTCCCAGGTATTCCGTCAGGGCCATCAGCCTTCCTGGTGTTCACAGTCTGCAGTACCTGTCTCACTTCATGTTCCTGAAGCTTCACATTACTGCTGCAAGTTGGTGGATGTGTTGGGACGGTACTCGGACGATTCGCCGAAAGACGTTTGGCCGACGTACGGTTGGCCGACGGCCAGTTCGCCGAACAGACGTTTCGCCGACCGGACGTTTGGCCGAACGGACGTTTCGCCGACCGGATGTTTGGCCGAACGGACGTTTGGCCGAATGGATGTTTCACCGCCGCGGGATTCGCACGCTCGCCCCGCCCCCGGATCGTGTGTGTACATTTTTTCAACCTCGGCCCGCGGGCCATATACACCAACCAGAACCGACAGTACTACCACTCCTTGTAAATAAAGTACCCATGTTGATGACACTATTTCTGGGCAAACAGAACCCCAGAACCTTCCTGGACCAATATTTTTACACAAATTAGTCAATAATACATCTACCCACACATGGGACACAATTCCGGGGTAAAACTACCGACCAGGACCGACGTGGACCGGTTCTAATACTACCACTATTTGTAATGAAAATACCCCTGCTTTGAATCTGCAGAACTCTTCCATCCGGTGGACAAATTTATTCATTGCAATTGGGTCAGGTACCGCTCTAAAGTGCACTTTTATCGGGGAAATCAACCACCCTGGGCCCGGTTCCGATGTCTAAAAATCCCCAGTATTTGTACTTAATCATTAAATGCTGTTTTAGGCTGGATTTGACCCCATTTTAGTACATTTTGGGCTGTTTAGCGAATGGACGTATTTCCCTTCATCGCTGCATTTTACCGGGGAAATCAACCACCCTGGGCCCGCGCCCAGGGTGGTTGATTTCCCCGGTTCTGATGTCTAAAAATCCCCAGTATTTGTATTTAATCATTAAATGCTCTTTTCGGCTGGATTTGACCCCATTGCTGTCTTTTCTTTTCATGGGGAAAACATCCTACGGCTCAGTTCTGCTACATCTGCCCGCCCAAGAGTGCTTATTCCCGGGCTGCCATTGACGGTAGACTAATAAATTGAGTGATGAGTGATTTTTACTATAATTTGGACAACGCCGGCGGCTGGCCGGATTAAAAATCCTAACGGGCCGTATATGGCCCGCGGGCCGAGGTTGAAAAACTTGTACACACACGATCCGGGGTCGGGGCGAGCGCGCGAATGTTGCGGCGGTGAAATGTCTGTTCGGCCAAACGTCCGGTCGGCGAAACGTCCGTTCGGCCAAACGTCTGGTCGGCGAAATGTCCGTTCGGCGGACTGTCCTTCGGCCAAACGTCCGTCGGCCAAACGTCTTTCGGCGAATCGTCCGGTCACGGTTGAGACTGAATCTGATTTGTCAGTCTCAAAGCGGGCAAAGAAACGGTTCAGTTCCTCTGCTAGTAAGGCCTGTGTTAACAGAGACCTTGTTATTGTCATTGTAATTGGTAATGTGTCGTATTCCCTGCCACATCTTCTTGGGGTTATTTTCGGTGAAGTGCTCCTCAATTTTCCTTGTATATGCTGCCTTGGCCTTTTTAATGCCTCTCTTCAGGTCTGCTCTGGCAGCGCTGTATTGTAACTTGTCCTCTGACCTGAAGGTAGTGTTACGGCATTTAATTAGTGCCTCTGTCTCACTGGTCATCCAGGGTTTAGGAAAAACCTGCATACGTTTATTAACAGTGACAGTGTCCATGCAGTTTTTGATATAGGAAAGTACAGTGTCCGTGTAGTCCTGGAGGTTGTGGTGTTCAAAAAGTTCCCAAATGGTGCGGGAAAAACAGTCCTGCAGCTGAGAAATTGCGTCCTCGGGCCATGTTTTTATTCTCTTTGCTTGTGGCCTGGGGGGGGTGAGGGACAGGCAGAGATGGTCGGATCCAGCTAGGTGAGGGAGGGGTGTGGCTCTATAAGCATGTTTAATGTTAGAATAAACATGGTCTAGAGTTTTGTCTCCTCTGGTGTGAAACTTCACGTACTGGATAAACTTAGGCAGAAGTCTTTAAACATGCTTGGTTGAAGTCACCGGCGACAATAAGGACTCCATCGGGGTGGTCAAGCTGCTGTTTGTTTACAGTCGCTAGCAGGAGGCTAAGTGCCGTGCTAACGTTAACATCCGGTGGGATGTAAACAGCCATTACAATGACTACCGTTAGCTCCCTTGGTCGATAGAAAGGCCTGCACAGAACTGCCAAGAGCTCTACGTCAGGAGAACAGTGAGTGTTAATGATCCTACTGCTGCAGCACCAGTCGTTGTGTATGTACACAAACGCTTGCTCCCTCGTGTGTTTCCCAGGTGTTCCTAATTGTCTCATCAACCCACATCAATCTATTTAAACCCCACTGATTGTAATGTCATTCGTCGGATCGTCTGCTTTTGTTTGTCCAAGCAATGTTTCCACGTTACCTCGATCCATGTTCCATGTGCCTTGTTCCTCGCTTTCCCGGTTATGTGATTTGATTTCTAAGGCTTTGTTATTTTCTAAGATCCTGTCTAAGTTATTAAAATTTTCGTTTGAGCACCACTTCCCTCGTCCTTACCTGCTTTCCTGTGATTGGGTCCTATTCCCCATTTCCTCGCCTCGACGTCTTGCCAAAGACGTAACAAACTGTGCCGGATTTTCAGCTTAGATTTAGACATTTCAAGTTTTTTTTATATACTTCAGAAAAAAATCCACGATGTAGTGAAGCCTCGAAAGTTGAAGCCGCAAAGTGAAGGATCACAGTATATTTCTTATTTTATGTTCTTATATACGGGATCTCCGTGGCTAGCCAGCCCACCCAAAGCACGTCGAAGGCGGCGAAGGGACAGAAAACAGAAGCGTGGATGCCGGGTGGGCCTTGCTGCTAAGCTGAAACAACAACTACACCGAGCACCGCTTCCTAGTATCTTTTTGACCAACGCCCGATCCATCACCCACAAAATGGATGAGTTGGAACTTCGAATTGCTACCAACTGCTTTGTTAGAAATGTGATATTATTCTCATCACAGAAACGTGACTACACCCGCATATCCCCGACGCTGCGGTATCGCTAGCTAGCCGAACGCTTTTTCGGAACGAACGTTCAAAAGAATTAACAGGCAAAAGCAAAGGAGGAGGACTGTGCATGTTTATACATAATGAATGGTGTTGTGACAGTAGGATCATTGACACTCACTGTTCTCCGGATTTAGAGTTAGTGGCAATACGGTGTAGGCCCTATTATTTACCGAGAGAGCTAACGGTCGTCATAGTAACGGCTATCTATATACCTCCGAATGCTAACGTTAACACGCCACTTAACCTCTTGCTAACGGCTGTAAACAAACAACAGCTTGACCACCCCGATGGAGTTTTTATTGTCGCTGGTGATTTCAACAAGGCGTGTTTAAAGACTGTTTTACCTAAGTTTATTCAATACGTAAATTGTAATACTAGAGGAGACAAAACTCTTGACCATGTCTATTCTAACATCAAACATGCTTATAAAGCCACTTCCCTCCCTCACCTAGCTGGATCAGATCACCTCTGCCTATCTCTCACCCCCGCTTACACTCCACTCCGGAGGCAAAAAACGCCACAAATAAAGATAATAAAAACTTGGCCCGAGGACGCACTCTCTCAGCTGCAGGACTGTTTTTCCCGCACCAACTGGGAACTTTTTGTACACGACAACCTCCAGGACTACACGGACTCTGTACTTTCTTACATAAAAAACTGCATTGACAACGTCACTATAGATCAGGGGTCCCCAAACTTTTTCCTGTGAGGGCCACATAACCTTTCCCTTCTCTGATGGGGGGCCGGTGTCAGTTTGTAACAGAAAAAGTGTGCCTATCGTAGGGGAGCTTAAATTTTTTATTGTTTTCCAGAAAGCCGCACATAACCAAATAACCCTTTCCAGGTTCTTTACAGAAAACAAGTCAGGAAACAAATAATAACACTTAATGAAATAAATAACAACTAAATAACCCTCTCTGAGTTCTTCACAGAAAAAAACAGGAAATAAATAACACTATTTATGAAATAAATAATAACTAAATAACTCTGGGTTCTTCATAGAAAAAAAAGCCATGGAACATTAACTTTCTGTTGTGCCATGCACAATCTTAACAGATCAAAGTTCAGCTCAGTTGTCAGAGCAGAATCTCTCTCACGTCAACACTTTGCAGCACAGTGCTTGCTGGTGAATTAGCCAGTGGACTCGTAGCAGGGCGGTGAGACCCCTTTTTTCCAACTCCCGGTTCATGCGTCCCATTAGACCGCGAGTTTCGCCCACCATGCTAGGAGCCCCGTCAGTCGTGATGCTAGCTAGCTTTGACCAGTCCAGGTCCATCTTCTCCATGGTTTGGCACACTTTGTCAAAAATATCCTCTCCCGTTGTAGTCCCTTTGAGACTTTGGAGGGCTGCCAGATCCTCGCATATCTCAAAGTTTGCGCTAACTCCACGAATAAAAATGAGCAGTTGCGCTGTGTCTTGCACGTCCGTGCTTTCATCCAGTGCTAATGAAAAAAAGTCAAATTCTTTCGTCTTCTGCTGCAGCTGGGCATATACATTACTCCCGATTTCTTCAACGCGTCTGGTCATTGTACTCGCCGACAGACTTACGGCATTAAATGCATCCTTCTTCTCGGGACACACCTACTCCGCGACAGCTTCCATACATTTCTTAACAAACTCTCCCGTCAGTGAAAGGCTTACCGCTGCTTGCTATCAATTTAGCAATCCGAAAGCTGGCCCGAACGGATGCCTGGTTCTGCTGAGATAGTAGTCCACTTTTTCGCTTTGAGAGTTTGTCTGCTCGTATTTGGCCTTGCAAGCTATCGTACTTGTCTTTGTGACGGGATTCATAGTGTCGGCGAAGATTGTATTCTTTGAATACCGCAACCGTCTCTTGACAGATGAGACAGCCTTTTCTTTGCATTGAACAAAAAAATAATCGTTTGTCCACTCCAGTTTAAATACCCTGCATTCTGAATCAATTTGTCTCTTACCTAACTTTTTCGCCATTATTCCGTTCTCAAAGAGGTTGCACAGTTTTTATATGCTTGAATAGTCTGCGAAGGTCCCACTCCCAGGGCTCCGCCCTCACCTGCGATCGTCCAGATGTCTCGGTATCACTGTGTCCGCGTGCATCAAAGGGAAACACTCCCCCCGCGCGTGTCACCAAAGAAGCAATAAGAAGCCCCGCTTCACTGGGATGATTTGTGGGCTCAGCAGGGGTGCAATGAACCAAACACAAGATTAAAACCTCCCAGTCTTCAAGGCCAAATAGGAAAAAAATCAGATAGCGTCTCTGGTATTGTTCAGAGGGCCGGTCCAAATGTGCCGGCGGGCCGTAGTTTGGTGACCCCTGCTATAGATAAACGAATACGTATTTTTCCTAACCAAAAACCCTGGATGACCAATGAGACACAGGCACTCATCAAATGCCGTAACACCGCCTTTAGATCAGGGGACAAGATCAAATATTGAGCTGCCAGAGCTGAGCTGAAAAGAGGCATTAAAAAGGCCAAGGCAGCATATACTAAGAAAATTGAGGCGCACTTCACAGAAAATAACCCAAAGAAAATGTGGCAAGGAATACGACATATTACCAACTACAATAACAATAATATGTCTGTTAACGCAGATGCCTCACTAGCGGAGGAATTGAACCGTTTCTTTGCCCGCTTTAAGACTGACAAATCAGACCCAGTCTCAACACCCCCACCACCACCCTGCAGCAATACACTGATGTTCCGGCAACAGGAAGTGAGACTGGTAATGCGGTCTGTGAACACCAGGAAGGCTGCTGGCCCAGACGGAGTACCTGGGAAGGTGCTCAAAGCCTGTGCTGACCAGCTGGCTGGAGTCTTCACAAAAAAATTCAATTGTTCCCTGCAACAATCAATCATTCCATCCTGTCTGAAATCTGCCACCATTATCCCTGTCCCCAAAAAGCCAACCATTGACAGCATGAATGATTATAGGCCTGTTGCACTCACGCCTGTGATCATGAAGTGCTTTGAAAAGTTGGTAGCCCGCCATATCAGGAATACAATCCCTCCCTCAATTGACCCTCACCAGTTTGCTTATAGAGCAAACAGGTCCACTGAGGATGCTATTGCCATTGCTCTTCATACAGCACTGAGCCCCATGGAACACCATGGGAACTACGTGAGGATGCTCTTCATTGACTATAGGTCAGCCTTCAACACCATAAAACCGGACATTCTGACTGACAAACTCTCCCACCTTGGACTATCCTCTTCAATCTGCTGCTGGATAAAGAACTTCTTGACCAACCGACCACAGACTGTTAGACTGGGTCCCCACCTCTCTTCCTCCATTACACTAAGCACTGGCTCCCCTCAAGGCTGTGTACTGAGTCCTCTTCTGTACTCCCTGTACACATACGACTGTACACCCACCCACCAGTCTAACGCCATCATCAAATTCGCTGACGACACCACTGTGGTCGGACTCATCTCAGGAGGGGATGAGTCGGCTTACAGAGATGAGGTCAACAATTTGTCTTCGTGGTGCTCGGTGAACAATCTCACACTGAACACCACGAAAACTAAAGAAATAATCCTGGACTTTCGCAGACACGGCACAGATCTGGCCCCACTCCTCATAAATGGAGTATGTGTAGACAGGGTCCAGTCCTTTAAATTCCTGGGGGTCCATGTCACGGATAAGCTCTCATGGTCTACAAACATCACGGCAGTGGTGAAGAAGGCTCAGAAACGACTCAATTTCCTCAGGGTACTTAGGAAGAACAACTTGGGCACCAAGCTTCTGATAACCTTCTATAGAACCACTGTAGAGAGCATCCTGGCGTACTGCATCACAGTGTGGTACGCTGGAAGCACGGCGGCTGACAAAAAGGCCATGCAGAAAGTGATTAACACTGCCCATAGGATTGTCGGCTGCTCTCTGCCCTCACTGGAAGACATTGCCAGCCCTCGTTACCTCAGCAGAGCCAGGAACATCATAGGGGACCCTTACCACCCTGGTCACAATCTGTACCAGCTGCTGCCCTCTGGCAGACGCTATAGGTCCCACAAAGCACGGACAAATAGGCTTAAGGACAGTTTTTTCCCCACAGCCATCAGAACTCTAAATTTGCGGTAACATAACACACATTCCCTTTTGCGGTAATATGGAAAGATGTTTGGGTGGTGATCTGCCTCCTACTAGCTGACTGAAGGTAAGTGAAAGACAGTGAGAGGTAAGCGACCTGTATCCATAACAGCAGAATGCCAAATTACAAGATTCCGTAACTATCACTTATTTAGGTCTTTTGCCGAGTAAACGCAGCTTATGGAGAAGCACCACCAATTTCGTCACACGCAGTTTCTGGGTGTGATGACAAGTAGGCTTTTTTTGTTGTTGATAATGACGACAGGGCCTATGTCCGATTATTATTATTATTATCTTTTGCCTTGTTTTTTATGATCATATTTTTTCCACATTTCCTATTTAACTTTATCTACCTATCAAAACACAATATGTGGAACATGTTTGATACTGTTATTGTTTAGAACCTTTACACGAGGCTGCCTCGCGGTGTAGAGGTTCACTCGTCTGACTTCGGTGCAGGCAGGCGCGGGCTCGATTCCTGTTAGTGGCAGTATTATTGGGAGTGCAAATGTTCGCTTGTCTCTCTGTGTGCCCTACGGCTGAGTGGTGACAAATCCAGGGTGCAGTCTATCTTTCGCCCGGAGCCAGGTGGGTTAGGCTCCAGCAACCCTCACAACCATTTCGAGGATGTGCGGTATGAAAGATGATTGAATGATGATTGATTGAATCTTTACACGCATATAAGAAAACAGAAAAAGTATAACAAATAATAAAAATAAATAGGAATATCCTACTGAGTGGTGGAAAATTACTTCAACCAGTACTCACAGGGAAGTACAGCAGTAAAGCTCCAAACAACATGGCTTCCAGCAGAATGAATCCAGATGTGCGGATGCTCTGTAGATGACACAGAGATGTCAGAGACTTTTCAGAATAAACTGTCTGAGCATGCTAGAATTTATAGTAGAATTATATTATATGGCATACGTAAAATCAGCCGATTAGGTAGTAGTAGGTAGTGAAGCAGTTTTGTGAGTAGTTAGGATTATTGCGAGGTAAATGTGGGTGTACGGCTGGTGAGCGCATTACTAGATCGTTAGAGAGGTAGATGGATTTCCGTTGGTTGTTTGGAAGAGGCAATGGGTAAAAATACTGGGTCTATTAACTATACATTTGAAGTTGTGGGGAATGTTAACAATATTTTGTGGATATGCTGGATGAACTATGTGGTAGGTATTATGTTGTACATACAGTAAGTAAGTTGGCAGATAAAGCATGTGACAGGCCCGGAGCTGGGCATGTGCAAGGAGTGTCTCCATTCCCAGTACAGGCCCAACACGAGCTGGATGGAGCGGCAACAGGTGACTGCAATCAACATCACCAAACTACTTAGGCCCGCCACCAGCGTTGTCCAAATTATAGTAAAAATCAATGACGTCCGATTCATGTTGACTGAGGTGCAGATGCTATTTCTGTTATTAGTCTACCGTCAATGGCAGCCCGGGAATAAGCACTCTTGGGCGGGCAGATGTAGCAGAACCGAGCCGTAGGATGAGTTTTCCCCATGAAAAGGCAGCAATGGGGTAAAATTCAGCCTAAAACAGCATTTAATGATTAGATACAAATACTGGAGCTCTTTGGACATTAGAACCAAGCCCAGGGGAATGATTTCCCCGGTAAAATGCAGAGATGAAGGGAAATACGTCCATATACGTCCATTCGCGAAAAGGCCAAAAATGCACAAAAAGGGGTTTAAATCCAGCAGAAAAGAGCATTTAATGATTAAATACAAATACTGGGGATTTTTAGACATCAGAACCGGGCCCAGGGTGGTAGATTTCCACGGTGAAAGTGCACTTTTGAGCCGGTACCTGACCCAATTGCAATGAATTAATTTGTCCACCAGATGGAAGAGTTCTGCCGATTCAAAACAGTGTCGAGTGCGTGCGGGTGTGTATAAAAATAAGGCCCACTCGGTTCTGGTGGGTCATTTTACACGGGAAAAGTGCCTAAAATACGGGTGGTTGTCTAAGGGAAGTTTGTGTGTAAAAAGAAACGGTTCTGGGTTGATGTTTACCTGGGAAAGGTGTCTCAAATACGGGGAGATTTATTAGAGAAGAGTGGGTGGGTGTTTTATAACCAGGCCTCTTCGGTTCTGGAGGGGTATTTTACCCGGGAATTGTGTCCCATGTGTGGGCAGATGTATTATTGTTTAATTAGTGTAAAAATAATGGTCCAGGAAGGTTCTGGGGTTCTGTTTACCCAGAAATAGTGTCATCAACATGGGTACTTTATTTATTTACGAGGAGTGGTAGTATTGCAACCGGGCCCTGTCGGTTCTGGAGGGGTATTTTACCCAGGAATGTGGTCTCATGTCTGGGTAGATGTATTTTAGACTATTTTGTGTGTATATACACATATATATATATATATATATATATATATATATATATATATATATATATATATATATATATATATATATATATATGTATACGTATACGTATAAGCAGTGGCGGGCGGTGCATTTTCTGGTAGCGCCTTCAATGTATCAATCCAACCCTCAAAAACTATTTTATGGCTATAAAACCTCTACTGCAGCTACAGCTGCGACACATAAAAAATAATCAATAAATTAATGCACAAAAGTGGGGTAAAATCCACTTCCTAGCAGCATTTCATGATTAAATACAAATACTGGAGCTTTTCAGACATTAAAACCAGGCCAGGGGGTGATTTTCCCAGGAAAAGACAGCGATGAACGTCAATGGCGTACGGCCAAACATTGCCCAAAAATGGGGTAAAATCCAGCTGAAAACAGCATTTATTGATTAAATACAAATACTGGAGCTTTTTAGACATCAGAACCGGCCCCGGAGTATCATTTCCCCGGTAAAAAGACAGCGATGAACGTCGATACGTCCATACGTGAAATGACAAAAAATGCACTAAAATTAGGTAAAATCCACTTCCTAGCATCATTTATTGATTGAATACAAATACTGGAGCTTTTGAGACATTACAACCAGGCCAGGGGGGTGATTTTGTATCCGGGAAAAGACAGCGATGGACGTCAATGGTGAAACGCCAAAAATTAAACTGGGGTAAAATCCACTTCCAAGCAGCATTTTGTGATTAAATACAAACACTGGAGCTTCAATACAAACCCTTGAGCTTTTCAGATATCAGAACTTGGCCCACAATTGAAATATTATTTAGGAATATAGCCATATTTTACTCACCCCAAAAACTTTTTTACACAATATCCATCCTCCTTTCTTTCTTTCTTCTTTCCTATCGCCATCGAAGCTAATGATGAAAGTCGAGCCTGTCCTGTCATATTTCCGGCATAGTCCGTTTTGAAAATAGCTTTAAATCAACACAACAATATACTATTTGCTTGTGGAGCTAAGTTAGCGCGCTGAAAGTGCCACACACACACCATTTTCCCGGCTGTAACAGGCTTGCTAGCTTCAGAGTTGGCCGCCCTTTCTTAATGATGTCCATTTTTTTCTGGAAAAGTCAGTCTGGAAAATAGCTTTGTGAGCAAACAGAATCCATTTGTTTTTGCTTCTGTCGCCCATTGTGGGTGGAGTTTGCGATCTCGGCTGCCTCGGGTACTGCTTTGGCCCGCCTACTAGCCAATCATAGTTTGTGAAAGCAATGACATGTCCCAGCCAGCAAAATGCTAACGCCTATGAAAAATCATTGTGGGGTTGCCAACTCGAAATCTGATTGGTTAAAAGCAACAGTCTAGTTTAATGCAGCAGAGCCCCCAAGAACTGATTGTGAATGCTTTGAGGCAGATCTGATCTGGCAACACATAATGGCTGAAATGTGATTGGTTAAATGCTTCAATATGAAAACATACATTTGGAAGCAGTGCAACCAGGGGGAAAAGCAATTTAAAGGAAGCTAACAAACCATTTGGAATAATAAGTATTGATGGACAAAATATAATATGATTCAGATATTTCTTAGGCCAGCAGAGAAGGCCCTGAAGGCCCTGACGGCCCGCCACTGCGTATACGTATACACACACACACACACACATATATATATATATATATATCTATATATATATCTATATATATATATATATATATCTATATATATATCTATATATATATCTATATATATATATATATCTATATATATATATATATATCTATATATATATATATCTATATATATATATATATCTATATATATATATATATATATATATATCTATATATATATATATCTATATATATATATATATCTATATATATATATCTATATATATATATCTATATATATATATCTATATATATATATATATATCTATATATATATATCTATATATATATATCTATATATATATATATATATATATATATATATATATATATATATATCTATATATATATATATATATATATATATATATATATATATATATATATATATATCTATATATATATATATCTATCTATATATATATATATATATCTATATATATATATATATATCTATATATATATCTATATATATATATATATATATATATATATATATATATATATATATAGATATATATATATAGATATATATATATATGTATAGATATATATATAGATATATATAGATATATATATATAGATATATATATATATATATATATATATATATATATATATAGATATATATATATAGATATATATAGATATATATATATATATATATATATATATATATATATATATATATATATATATATATATATATAGGGAAAGTCACTTTGGGCCGTTTCAAAGCAGCTGCAGGTCCCAAGAGCAACAGTGCAAACAATTGTTTGTAAGTATAAAGTGCATGGCACTGTTTTGTCAGTGCCACGATCAGGAAGAAAACGCAAGCTATCACCTGCTGCTGAGAGAAAATTGGTCAGGGGGGTGAAGATTCAACCGAGAATCACCAAAAAGCAGATCTGCCAAGAATTAGAAGCTACTGGAACACAGGTGTCAGTGTCCACAGTCAAGTGTGCAAGAATGAAGCCCTTGCTCCAAAAGCGGCACCTTAAGGCTCGACTGAAGTTTTCTGCTGATCACATGGACAAAGATAAGACCTTCTGGAGGAAAGTTCTGTCGTCAGACAAATCCAAAATCGAGCTGTTTAGCCACAATGCCCAGCAATATGTTTGGAGGAGAAAAGGTGAGGCCTTTAACCCCAAGTACACCATGCCTACCGTCAAGCACGGTGGTGGTAGTATTATGCTGTGGGGCTGTTTTTCTGCCAATGGAACTGGTGCTTTACAGAGAATAAATGGGATAATGAAGAAGGAGGATTACCTTCAAATTCTTCAAGATAACCTAAATTCATCAGCCCGAAGATTGGGTCTTGGGCGCAGTTGGGTGTTCCAACAGGACAATGACCCCAACACACATCAAAAGCTGTAATGGAATGGCTAAATCAGGCTAAAATTAAGGTTTTTGAATGGCCTTCCCAAAGTCCTGACTTAAACCCCATTGAAAACTTGACAATGCTGAAGAAACAAGTCCAGGTCGGAAAGCCATCAAATTTAACTGAACTGCACCAATTCTGTCAAGGGAGTGGTCAAAGATTCAACCAGAAGCTTGCCAGAAGCTTGTGAATGGCTACCAAAAGCGCCTAATTGAAGTGAAAATGGCCAAGGGACATGTTACCAAATATTAGCGCTGCTGTATGTATATTTTTGACCCAGCAGATTTGATCACTTTTTTCTGTTCACCCATAATAAAGTCATAAAAGAACCAAACTTCATGAATGTTTTTTGTGACAAAGAAGTATCTGTTCCAATCACTCTATCAGAGAAAAATTGTTGTGGAAATAACTGGAAACTAAAGAGAGCCATGACATTATGTTCATGTTTTGTTTATCTAGCTCTAAAATGCCTTTTCCTGTCTGTATCTGTTCTTGCTACTGCAACCAAGATGGCGCCGTTCAAGTGGCAGCCGGTGGCAGTAGCTCCGTCCGCTCTTACTCGTTTCTTTGTTTTCACAACTTTTCTTTCTTTTTTATTACATTTTAAGATTTCTTAATAACTTCTTTTATACTTTATACCTTTTACTTTAATGTTTTCACAACCTTTACGACTCGACTCTACCCATCGCGTGTGAGAGGCAGTCATTGTTCTATTACCTTAATTTCTTTATGTTAGTCCAGGACATTTATTTTGGAAACATTCAGGCCAGGAAGGCTACTGGTCCTGATGATCAGCTTCAGATTACTGAGGGACTGTGCTGATGAGCTTGGAAGAGTGATTCTGCATATTTTCAACCTCAGCCTCAGTCTGCAGAAGGCCCCGACCTTGTGTGGGCTTCCTGTGTGTGATTCCAGTTTTATATAGGTCTACATTGTCTTTTCTTGAGTTGCTACTGCTACAAACTGAATTTCCCGAATATGGCACGAATAAAGGTTAATCTAATCCAATCTAATATTTGCTTACCGTACTTTTCCTGCAGTGGTAAACCACCACCATGCTAGCCAAGTCCAGTACCATGCACAGACCTTGGAAGGAGGCCACTGCAAGCCGTAGCCCACTGTCCTCCTGAGCGAGGCAGGGTGTGTTGTCTCTGCAGTTGGGACAGTCATCCTGACAAGGAAGGCATTTATTTGCAACATCAAATATGCCGTTTCTGTGAGAGCCCTGTTCCTGACCTGGGAATAAAGTGTTTGGTCAGACAATGGACTGATGCATTAATGGTTCAGGTTTAGAAAATTAATAGATTTTCGCTCCCGTTCAATTTAATTTTTTCGGTTGAGGAGAGCAGTGTTTCAGTTTTCCAGTGACACTTTAATGAGGGGATTATATTTTATTAGTTTAATGATATACAGTTTCCATTAAATCAAAAGCCCAAACAACTAATAATAATGTATTTTAAGCCTTTTCTCACCGATTGTTCAGAACATGTACAGTTGGGCAAATAAGTATTAAGTCAACCACCAAGTGTGCAAGGTCTCCTACTTGTAAAGATTAGAGAGGCCTGTTATTGTCAACATGGGTAAACCTCAACCATGAGAGACAGAATGTGGGGAAAAAAAACAGAAAATCACATTGTTGGATTTTTAAAGAATTTATTTCCAAAGTTCCAAGAGTGGAAAAAAAGTATTTAGTCACCTACAAAAAAGTAAGATTTCTGGCTGTCAAAGAAGTCTAACTTCTTCTAAGAAGTCTTACGAGGTCTCCAGTCGTTACCTGTATTAATAGCATCTGTTTTAACTCATTATCGGTATAAAAGACACCTGTCCACAACATCAGTCTCACACTCCAAACTCTACTATGGCTAAGAACAAAGAGATGTCGAAGGACACCAGAGACAAAATTGTAGACGTGCACCAGGCTGGAAAGACTGAATCTGCAATAGGTAAAACGCTTTGTGGAAAGAAATCAACTGTGGGAGCAATTATTAGAAAATGGAAGACATACAAGACCACTGATAATCTACCTTGATCTGGGGCTCTATGCAAGATCTAACCCCGTGGCGTCAAAATGATAACAAGATCGGTGAGCAAAAATCCCAGAACCACAAGGGGGGCCTAGTGAATGACCTACAGAGAGCTGGGACCACAGTAACAAAGGCTACTATCAGTAACACAATGCGCCGCCAGGGACTCAAATCCTGCACTGCCAGACGTGTCCCCTGCTGAAGCCAGTACACATCCAGGCCAGTCTCCGGTTCGCTAGAGAGCATTTGGATGATCCAGAAGAGGACTGGGAGAATGTGTTATGGTCAGATGAAACCAAAATAGAACTTTTTTGTAGAAACATAGGTTCTCTTGTTTGGAGGAGAAAGAATACTGAATTGCATCCGAAGAACACCATACCCACTGTGAAGCATGGGGGTGGAAACATGCTTTGGGGCTGTTTTTCTACAAAGGGACTAGGACGACTGATCTGTGTAAAGGAAAGAATGAAAGGGGCTATGTATCGAGAGATTTTGAGAGAAAATCTCCTTCCATCAGCAAGGACATTGAAGATGAGACGTGGCTGGGTCTTTCAGCATGACAATGATCCCAAACACACAGCCAGGGCAACAAAGGGGTGGCTTCGTAAGAAGCATTTCAAGGTCCTGGAGTTGCCTAGCCAGTCTCCAGATTTCAACCTCATAGAATCTGATCTGTGGAAGGAGTTAAAAGCCCGTGTTGCCCAACGACAGCCCCAAAACATCACTGCTCTAGAGGAGATCTGTATGGAGGAATGGGCCAAAATCCCAGCAACAGTGTGTGAAAAGCTTGTGAAGAGTTGCCAAAAACGCTTGGCCTCTGTTATTGCCAACAAAGGGTACATAAAGTATTGAGATGAATTTTTGTTATTGACCAAATACTTATTTTACAACATGATTTGCAAATAAATTGTTTAAAAATCAAACAACGTGGTTTTCTGGGTTTTCCACATACTGTCACTCATGGTTGAGGTTTACCCATGTTGACAATTACAGGCCTCTCTAATCTTTTCAAGTAGAATAACTTGCACAATTGGTGGGTATATATATATATATATATATATATATATATATATATATATATATATATATATATATATATATATATATATATATGTATATAGATATAGATATAAAGCGGAGATGAACTATATTGACAAATATCTGCTATCCATACATATATCTATATATATATATATATATATATAGATAGATGTCTGGATAGCTTATTTTTTCTGTCAATATAGTTCATCTCCGCTTAATTTACATTAAAAAAACAGGTTATTAAGAGCTTTAGTCCAAGTCTTTTTTATCAGATTCGAGAGGCATTAAATCATCGATGGAATCTTCAGGAGGCGCTGTAGGGGCCCTATTCAGGAGGAGCTTTTGCGAGAGGATTTTGGCGCACAAGAAAGATGTTAATTGGGAGTTTCTTTTTTGCTACAAATATGGTTTTGTCAAGGACATGAAACTGACAAGATGGTTTCCATATTCCACGGCTACGACCGTGTTGTCATCAATCTCTCGGATACTTTACTTAGAACTTTGAGCCATCCTGGACGCCCAAAGTGCTCTATTTTCGGACAAGGCCGATGGCGTCCGCCAAAACATTGCAGGCAGCTTTGAAGCATTTCTGGGGAAAATCCACATTGCTCCGCCGCGGCGTCCAGCCATCCATCCTCGGCACCCAAAGTGCTCTATTGCTCGCATTTCTAATAAAAATCCACCCTCGCAGAAGCTCCCGACTGGTCAAAAAGCTCTATTTTCGTTATGAAAATGACGGCCACCGCCGACAGCTCATCGTTTTTTTTCTTGGTGCGGAGTTGCGGGACAGTCCAGTCTTCCACCATTTTCTTAGTGACAGGCGGAAGACAGGCAAGCGTTGCACGAGTTACTAGACGATTTGGAATGGATTGTCGATGCTGATATAACAGCGAGGAGAATCAGCGTGGCATAAGCAGGGTTGCCAACTACTCCGGAATTTCTCCAGAAATGCAACACAAACTCCGGGACTCCGGACAATCTCCCTAAACTCCGGAAATCCCCCCAAAAATTTACTTATTGTTTATGAAGCAACCATTTTGGTTGTACCAAATTTTCTATTTAAACCCCTCGAAATTCACACCATCGCTACGGCTTGCGACATCTTGATTCAACTGCACTGTAAACCGGAAGAATTCGGTAACACGAGTGCATTGTGAATCGTCCGAGTTACAAATTCTGACGAATGATTCATCTTGTGCGACTTCAGCGTGCCAATTGATTCAGAGTCGATGACATAGGTAGCTTCTATCGTTTTCACATTTTTGTTTTCATTTTTTTTCATACGGAAAGTAAGTATTATTAAGGCTGACAAAACCACCAGTCTTTTGTTCTGAAACAAATCCTATCATTTCTAGGGTTGTTCTAATGGAAGTTGGCGTACACAACACTGGTAAGTCTTATCAATATGCCTGCTCGGGTTAAGTGCAAAATGGGTGGCAATTTGGATGAAACTTCTAATAAGAAACCCAGACACTCGCAGAAGTTTAGTGGTTCGTATTCGACGAAATATCCCATGTTGAAGCCACCTCCAAAAGGACCGACATATGTGCATTGCAGAACATGCAAGTGCAACTTCAGCGTGACACATGTTGGAATTACTGACTGTAAAACGCATGTAGAAGGACCCAAACACAAAGTTAAACTTATTTTCATTATGCTGTACTTTTTCAATAGTTTGCAAAAACACAATATTTCAATTAATGTAAAAAAACATGATAATAAAAGATTGATTTAAATTGTCCTACGCTTATTTTTTCTTACATTTTATATCGATTTTGCGTGAATTGCATTTACTCCGGAAATACTCCAGAAATGGGACAAGGGTACTTCTGAAATGGGGTTGACGGAGGTTGGCAGCTCTGAGTAAGGCTTGGGAGTGATGCATGTCGCGAGTTACAATGGATTGTGAATGACAGGGCTCAAGTGTCGGCCAGCACTGTTGTTCAAGCTTTCACCAAAGCTGGCATCAAGTTACCGGAATACACAACTCTGACTGACAGTGAAATGGAGCATAGTATGTTGAACGCCAAACTCTTTATATCAGATACAGAAGATGAGGATTTTGATGGTTTTGTAGATGTTTAAATGCTTTAACTTCTATTAATGTGTGTACCTTTTACCTCAATAAAGCACTATCAAACTTAGTTCTGATCGTGCTGTCATTAAAAAAACACGCTAGTGGCTAGCTGCTAGCATAAAATACGCTAGCCTAGTGTTATGCTAGCGCCCTATCCGGAGAAATTATACTCGCAACTGAGACTGGGCCTTTTCAGACGGTGCGTTTTATAGGTGTGAAAATACGGTAAGTAAATAAAAACAGTACACCCTATTTCGGAGAGTCATTAAATGCTTATATTGAAATATAATTTGATTTGACAGGGATCTGCTAGAGCTAGACCATATGTATTGCAACACCAAAGAATGATATGGCCTACTTTTAAAGCCATTTAGTCCGACATGACTTGACTGGTAAAATCCTCTCTTGCATTGGCACTTGTATTTGTCCAACACAAATCCGTGGCCAACCTTGGGTATGCACTGTGAGAGAAGAAAACAGATTCAAATGAGCACACAGGAAGGGAACGGTTATTATCCTTTTATATCTTCATGGACGTAGCTATGCAGTTGCTTAATAGAGTTAATGAAGTTAATGAAATCCATGAAGATGATCAAAAATATTTGAAAAGCAAAAGTTAGAAGACTAAACAGATAAGTTATTAAAAAATGTTCCTTGCTCGTACGTTAAATATGAGGCACAAGTGTTTTTGATTTTCTTCTCACTCATAGAAATGGGTATAAAATTCTGTAAATTCTTTAAAAGGACAAAATTGTAACAATAATTGGTGGGAAAAATAGCAAATTGCTTAATCTCTGCTGAGAACACTTAAGTGAGGTGTGCCTCTGGACTTTCCAGCTATGACAAAATGATAAGCTAGGCCACATTTGGAGCAAAAATGATTCAGCTTGCATAGTCAAACACAAAATTTAAACTGCTGGCATATCAGGACATCTCAATGTAGCAATCATTAAAAACAATTTTGTGTTTACTTTTTCAGAAGTTTGTCTTTTTGCAATAGTAAACCAGTGAGGTAACAACATAGTTTGTAATTAGAAGTGTAATTTAAAGTCTCTAATGAAATTAGTTTGATAAACTTATCTGAATGGCATAACCAGTGTTCATGGTAGAAGTTTTGAGTCTTCAATGTTATCCACATGCTCTTTTGCGGGAGGCAGCAGCCCACCAAAAAACACACCTTATCAGGGGAAATCACAGAGCAATGCCAAGTAACTGGGACACAAATTTAAATTTAAAATTAAGGGTTGTTTGCAAAATTCAATTTTGCATAATTGCACCTTGATTAATATGTCAACAAGCTTAGGCACCACCTGGAACCGAAAAAACATTACAGTGGTACCTCTACTTATGAAATTAATTGGTTCCAGAACTTGTTATGTAACTTGGATTAGATGTACAGTTGTGGTCAAAAGTTTACATACACTTGTGAAGAACATAATGTCATGGCTCTCTTGAATTTCCAGTTATTTCTACAACTCAGATTTTTCTCTGATAGAGTGATTGGAAAAGATACTTATTTGTCACAAAAAAAACATTCATGAAGTTTGGTTCATTTATGACTTTATTTATTATGGGTTAACAGAAAAAGTGATGAAATCTGCTGGGTCAAAAATATACATACAGCGACACAAATTGGCAATTTTGGTGACTTAGAAAGTTGTGTCAGTGAAATGAGCTTCATAGCATGGCCTCTTAACTTCTTGTGAGTGATTATGAGTGACTACAGCTGGTGACTTCTCTGAGGCCATTTAAATAGGGCTCATTGGATGCAAACGCCCACAAACGCTACAACGGGAAAGTCAAAGGAGCTCAGCATGGATCTGAAAAAGCTAATCCTTGACTTGAAAACATCAGGAAAGTCACTTGGGGCCATTTCAAAGCAGCTGCAGGTCCCAAGAGCAACAGTGCAAACAATTGTTTGTAAGTATAAAGTGCATGGCACTGTTTTGTCACTGCCATGATCAGGAAGAAAACGCAAGCTATCGCCTGCTGCTGAGAGAGAATTGGTCAGGAGGGTGAAGATTCAACCGAGAATCACCAAAAAGCAGATCTGCCAAGAATTAGAAGCTGCTGGAACACAGGTGTCAGTGTCCACAGTCAAGCGTGTTTTACATCTCCATCGACTGAGAGGCTACCGTGCAAGAAGGAAGTCCTTGCTCCAAAAGCGGCACCTTAAGGCTCAACTGAAGTTTGCTGCTGATCACATAGACAAAGATAAGACCTTCTGGAGGAAAGTTCTGTGGTCAGACGAAACAAAAATCGAGCTTTTTGACCACAATGCCCAGCAATATGTTTGGAGGAGAAAAGGTGAAGCCTTTAACCCCATGTACACCATGCCTACCGTCAAGCACGGTGGTGGTAGTATTATGTTGTGGGGCTGTTTCGCAACCAATGGAACTGGTGCTTTAAAGAGAGTGAATGGGATAATGAAGAAGGAGGATCACCTTCAAATTCTTCAAGATAACCTAAAGTCATCAGCCCGAAGATTGGGTCTTGGCCGCAGTTGGGTGTTCCAACAGGACAATGACCCCAAACACACATCAAAAGTGGTAATGGAATGGCTAAATCAGGCTAGAATTAAGGTATTCGAATGGCCTTCCCAAAGTCCTGACTTGAACCCCATTGAGAACTTGTGGACAATGCTGAAGAAACAAGTTTATGTCACAAAGCCATCAAATTTAACTGAACTGCACCAATTCTGTCAAGAGGAGTGGTCAAAGATTCAACCAGAAGCTTGCCAGAAGCTTGTGGATGGCTACCAAAAGCGCCTAATTGAAGTGAAAATGGCCAAGGGACATGTTACCATATATTAGCGCTGCTGTATGTATATTTTTGACCCAGCAGATTTGATCACTTTTTTCTGTTCACCCATAATAAAGTCATAAAAGAACCAAACTTCATGAATGTTTTTGCAACAAAGAAGTATCTGTTCCAATCACTCTATCAGACAAAAATCAGAGTTGTAGAAATAACTGGAAACTAAAGAGAGCCATGACATTATGTTCTTCACAAGTGTATGTAAACTTTTGACCACAGCTGTAAAATTCTTTCCACAGTCCTCAAAATGGAAAACCAACTAAACCGTTTAAAAGTTATCAAAGTCCTCCAATTCTGTATGAAAGATGTGAGAAACACCAAAATGAGAGAAAAAAAATGATTTATTAATGTATCCAAAATGAATAAGTATGTAAAAACATTTTCTATTCGTGCAGGTGCCTAAGGAGGAAGCTAACGTTAGGCAACAGCCAAAGCACACGAACACATGCACATAAACACACATCTAAATAACTTTAAATTATTAATTCAAAACAAATTAGCATTAAATAGCTGCTTTTTCAGAAATAAATCAACTCCATCACTGTTTGTCCTGCAATTTTCTCCTCCTCTACCCAAAAAGAATAATAGTTTCTCCATCCTCTTGTTCAGTACAAAAGGCCATGTGTCAGGCCCAGGGCCAGACTGGTGGTGGGGTGTGCTTGCCATCCAATCACAGGCCCAGCCCCTGATGACTCAAGCGCTTCTAGGTGGGAGTCATTAGCCAGTGAGGATTATTTAAGGCCACCAAGAACATGACCACGCCGCTGGATCGTCTTATCAGTTCTACTGTTAGGTACCCTCTCGTATTTCCTTCATTGCTTGCCTTGTTTGATCTACGACCTCTTGTTTGCACCCAGGATTCCGACCACGCTCAGCCCCATGACCACGGACCACGGAAAACGACTTCGCCTTTGCCCTTTGTACCCTCCACTCTGGACTTCCCGACGGACTTCACGGCGACCGAACATCCTTCTACGACCAACGACTCGTCTACGCTATCCCCTCTTGTGCTTTGCCCTTCTCGTGGACGATTCTAATAAAGGATTCGAAAACCAGACTCGCAGCCCTTGCCTGCTTTGGGGTCCTCCATCCCCGATCGTAACACCATGCTAAGAAGTTGTCACTTTTAATGCTTCCTTCTGCTTGAAGTAGGAGGGTTACGCCGTATTGAGTTTGATTTATTTAATAAAGGGACAGTATATATTAATGAACATGTACATATTCATGTTAATGACCATATATCATATTTACTCGCATATAAGCCGCATTTGTCAGTCAAAAAATGATGACTGAATCGAGGGTATCGCTCGGGGCATCGGCATCTTACCTAGGGCGCCGCCATCTTACCTAAGGCGTCTTACCTAGTTAAATGCGCTTTGACTGGCCAGATGCCTTTTTAGATGTGTTCGTAGCGTTTACCTTGTCAGCACATCACAATAGTTGTTAAGGCTGATCGGAAGTCTTGTCGATTGATAAAATGTCAGCCTTGAACCTGCGTAATGTAAATCTCATCCTATTATTGCAGATTTGGTAAACACTGTACCGCTACGGACACACTTCCTGGCTGTGCTTACGTTACTTCCTTTTTAAAGGAAATGATTGTACATTTGTGATTATGAAATAAAGCAAAATTCCACTTAGATTTTTTTCTTTTTATTTCTTGTTCGTAAGTGACAAAAATTGCAGTACAGTATTACCTTGACATACGAGTGCCCCGACATACGAAGAATTTGAGATACGAGTAAAATTCAGAGCAAATATTTACCTTGAGATACAAGACAATTTTTGAGATAGGAGCATACGAGACAGTGACAGTGGCTGCTAATGATTTCAGCGCACTGTCTTTCTCGCTGCATCTCCCTTGTTCAAAGATCTCTACGAGCACTGGGCGGAGCGTTGCATTTTATCCGTATTTTTTTTTGCATTAGTCAATACAGAATTAAGGGAAACACAATGGGTCCAAAGCAAGTTGGTGCAATGAAGGGTAGTGGGTAGAAAAGGCATATGATGACAATCGATATTAAGCACGAAATAAACGAAAAACATAAGTAGAGTACGCGTAACTGAGCTGGCTCACCAATACGTATGGAGAAGCAAGTCCATCTTGAAATCTTGAAAGCCGCGGTGGAATACATTAACCCCTTTGCCTTGGTTATTGCACAAGAAGGTTTAAATTTAGTGTAACGTAAGATTAAAACTGTTTTAAGTGTGTGTATATAGGAATCTAAGTTCATTTAAGTTAAATTTAAAGTTTATGTTACGTTACGAGCGCATCCTTCAAGTCTCTCTCTCTCTCCCATCTGCGAACTCCCCGTTGTATTGAATATTGCCTCATTTTATTATAAAACATCATAACCACTAGTTATTTGTTACTCTGTTAGTAGATGGTGATTTACAACCAATAAAAATGTTTTTCCATTGTAATATCTGTTTTTTCGTCTTTTTTGAGAGAATGAGAACAATTTAATTTGTATTTAGTTCATTTCTATGGGAAAAAATAATTTGAGATAAGAGTAAATCGACATACGAGCTCAGTCCCAGAATGAATTAAGCTCGTATCTCAAGGTATGACTGTAATATGAACCATCGAAAAAGAATCAAGATATTTCGACACCCAATTTGGCCGCCACACCATCTTAAACTTCTGTTAAGAAAATTGTAATTTCTGTCATTAAAAAGCATCAGGTTCTCATCAAGAGTTATTTGTTTTTTCAAATTGAATAATTTGATAATTTGCATTTACAAAGACAGACATATTAACTCATCTCATTTTCTGAACCGCTTTGTCCTCACTAAGGTCGTGCGCGGTTGAAGATAAAATCAATAAGGCAAAGAAACGATGGGACACAGACACACTCAAGTAGCACAGTTCGAGGCAGCGTTGTGATCACAATTTTGTTCATCTAAAATCTAGGCTTTAAGATGATTGACAAAGACGTTCAGAGACGGGAGATCACGTATGGTAATTGGTATTGAGTTCCAGGTATGTGAGGCACAAACAGAGAAGGTGTTTTGGCTAAATGCACTCTTTCTGGATGGATCTACACAGTCACCTATAGATCCAGCTCTAGTTGATCTGTTGGAATATTTTTTTTACAAATTCTTGAAGTTGAGAAGGAGCTTTGTGATGGAAGATTTTGTAAACTAAGGTGGCATCAGAATATTTGCCGTATTATTTCGAGTATAACGCACACAATTTTGTACCAAAAAATTGAAGCAAAGTTCGGGTGTGCGTTATATACGAATCCCGGTGAAACACTGCCCTCTGTCGGTGAAAAGGCACTCGGCAGCTGTTATAATGGGAGATGTACAACCTGTCTTTGTACGCCAGATGGGGCGCGATAGCCCATTCTCTTGGCCAGTGCTCACACTTAAAAAAGAACTCAAGAAGAATGGAATCATTTGTTTGGTGAGTCTGATGATGATGAATCAGAATGATTTTTTTTAAAGATTATGATGAATCAGACTTTGAAAATTTTGAAATATAATTATGATGGGTGGCCCGGTGGCGCGAGTGGTTAGCGCGTCGGCCTCACAGCTCTGGGGTCCTGGGTTCAAATCCAGGTCATGTCCATCTGTGTGGAGTTTCCATGTTCTCCCCGGGCCTGTGTGGGTTTCCTCCGGGTGCTCCGGTTTCCTCCCACATTCCAAAAACATGCATAATAGGCTAATTGGACACTCTAAATTGCCCCTAGGTATGGGTGCGTGACCGGTCGTTTGGTCGAAAGACATTTGGTCGACGGACGTTTGGTCGACGGACGTTTGGTCGACGGACAGTTCGTCGAATGGACGTTTCGTTGAACGGAGGTTTCGTCGACGGATTCGCCGCCGGACATTTCGTCGAACGGACGTTTCGTCGTCGACGGGTTCGCTCGCTCTCAAAATTATAATCATGAGAGAGCGAGACACAGAGAGAGAGAGACAGACAGAGAGTTTACTGTTGAAAGCGATAAACCAGGTAATCTCTCGCTCTCAAAATTATAATCATGAGAGAGTGAGTTTGTAATTACATTGACAATGTAAGAGCATTAATATAATATCTAAATATCCAGGTAATCTCTCGCTCTCAAAATTATAATCATGAGCGAGAGAGTGAGTTTGTAATTGCATTGACAATGTAAGAGCATTCGCTTGCCCCACCCCCGGATTCACTCGTATTGGCGTGTGTGTACATGAGAGAGTGAGTTTGTAATTGCATTGACAATGTAAGTGTATTCGCTCGGCCCACCCCCGGATTCACTCGTATTGGCATGTGTGTACATGAGAGAGTGAGTTTGTAATTGCATTGACAATGTAAGAGCATTAATATCTGAATATCTAATATCAAAATTATCAATAAGTTGCGTATTATTGGCGTGTGTGTACATGTTTCCCGTCACCGGATTCGCTCGCTTGCCCCGCCCCCGGATTCGCTCATATTGGCGAGTGTGTACATGATTTTTAAACTACGGCCCGTGGGCCATATACGGTCCGTTAGGCTTTTTAATCCAGCCCGCCGACGTTGTCCAAATTATAGTAAAAATGAATGACCTAATTCATTTCCCTTTGCCCTGCAATACCGCTCATCACTCTCAATTTAAAGACTGCTTTCTTTTGTTGAATAATATGTTCTTAATGTTGAAAGTAAATTTGAAAATAAAATTTTCACCTTCAATTGTGTCCTTTTTCTTATATTTCAAGAAGAGCGAGAGAGAGAGGGAGGGAGAGAGAGAGAGAGAACGAGAGAGACAGAGAGATCAATTTAAAAAAATATTAAAAACAAAATAATAATAAATATTTTTGGGTCTGTCATTTCAAGGATTAACAATACTGTGAAAATGAAACATCACACAAAATCACACTCCTAGGGAGTAGGTACTAAACTTACTTCCATACTGGTGATATTACAGCGATGTGTCTCAGCAAACCAGCCACTGTCGCCGCATTGGTCAATATCTACATCCTGCAAATTCACATCCAGTCGGACAACACCCCTATCAAGTAGAAAGACCAGGTAGAAGGAAATTTAGTAAAATATTAAATCCAAAGATAACCGTATTTATTCGAGTATAACGCACAAACTTTTTACAATGGAAAAACATATTTGTATTGGATCTAATTCACCATCTACTAACAGAGCAACAAATACCTAGTGGTTATGATGGTTAATACTAAAATGAGACAATATTCAGTAGAACGGAGTGTGAGAAGGGGAGAGAGTGTTAGGAGTAGCTTGTTATTGTTTTTACCATTGCCTTCTCCCTGTGTTCTGTTGTCCGTTTCCCTACTCTTGTTTGACCCTTCTTCCTTGCCGTTGTGCTGGCGCCGCTGCGCGTGATTCAAAATTAGTTCCTGACTGCCTAGTTCTTGCCCGCCTAGTTCCTGCCAGCCTAGTTCCTGCCCGCCAATTTCCTGCCCGCCAAGTTCCTGCCCGCCAAGTTCCTGCCTGCCAAGTTCCTGCCCGCCAAGTTCCTGCCCGCCAAGTTCCTGCCCGCCCATAGGCGGCGGCAACCCTGGACGAGGGGGTCGTCGGCGGCGACTCTCCGGGCCCCCTGGTCGAGGGGGTCGGCGGCGGCGACTCTCCGGGCCCTCTGGACGAGGGGGTCGGCAGCGGCGACTCTCCAGACCCCCTGGACGAGGGAGTCGGCAGCGACTCTCCGGTCCCCCTGGACGAGGGGGTCGGTGGCGGCAACTCTCCGGGCCCCCTGGACGAGGGGGTCGGCGGCGGCGACTCTCCGAGCCCCCTGGACGAGGGGGTCGGCGGCGGCGACTCTCCAGCCCCGCTGGACGAGGGGGTCGGCTTTCGTTTTCACAAGCCCTCGTTGTGTTGTAAGGTCCCTTCTGAGTTATTAAAGATGTTGCTTTGAAGCTAATACCTCGTCAGATCCTACTTCCCCGCGCCTGGGTCCGAATCCATTCAGTTCAAAAAATGTTGGGAAACACTGATTTAATGTCTATTATGATGTCCCAATACTGACTTTTTGACTTCTGATCCATCAATTTTTCTCAAGATATGTTTTTCAAATCCTGATTCAATGCCCATATTTTTTACCAGTAAATATAATGTAACCATGTATTCAGTCATCTTCCATACCACTTATCCTCACAAGGGTCGTGTGGGGTGGTGGAGATTATCACATTCAACCACAGGCATTAGGCAGATTAAACCCTGAATTGTTTGCCAGCCAATCGCAGAGCACACAATGATATGGGCAACTACTAAAGGAACATAAAAGTTTGAGCTTAAAGTAGTTCATTAGATGATTGCTACATTCTGTGTATGAGAGTGTGAGATTGAAAAGTGCTGAGCATATGTGTGGGTGTGCAAGAATGGAATGTTTTCAGAACAAACGGTGCTAATCTGCAAGAAGACGGCAGAGACAAGATAACCCAGGAGCAGCTGGCGGAGAGCAGATACGAGGAGATTACAACCAGGAGGAACCAGCAAGCGACTCAGCAGAGGAGGACAGACCAATGAAAGCAAGCTAAAGTTAACTGCAGTATACACATAGCCAATAGAATAATGCCAGGATGCCTTTGTTGCTGTCCCATTTGCATATTGTGTAGTATAACTCATTGCTGGGCAACTCGGATAGAAAGTACGTCTGCTGGTGGCAACAGAGGCGTACAGAGCTGTGTTGAGAGGGACCCGAGACCCAGGTGCTTGTATTAGATCTGTGTGTTAGGAATAAATCCACTTGTGTGTGAAAATGCCGGCTTCCTGATACCTTTCTATTGCAGAACGAGCGCGCATATTGTTGGATGAGTGGCAGTTGGGTAAGGTCACAAATTGGAGTCAGATTACTAATTTGAGTTTATGTTGATTTAGAAATAAATTTCCAACAATTTATGGTGACCCTGACGTGATGCAAGAGAGCTAAAAGAAGTCCTGGACTTCGAGAAAAACCACAAGAGTCTGTAACTCGGGTCAGGGACCCACGTCCACACCAGGTGACGACCTGATAAAGGAGCCACACGTCCGACCGTCTTTCCTCTTGGGCCCACAGTGAAACAAGGTAAGCAGATTCCTTTTCAAATTCTGCACATTGGCAACGCTAAATTATAAGAGGAAGGAGGAGCGGAACGGCGTAAAAGTGTAATAGTGTGGACGTTAGTAGGGTATAAAATCTGGGATTTACCTACTAGAATAGTTTGAAACTATTCGTGGTTACGATACGGTTTAAAATCTGGGATTTACGTATCAGTGTGGAAGCGGTGTGAGTGTGAAAACTAAAATTGTTCTGCGTAAAAAGTGGTTGGGACACGCACGGGTGGATTTCAAGATGGCGAATAAGAGGAAGTGTGATAGTGGTCTCGGGTGTGGCACTTCAGACGAATGGACTGAAGTCTGGTCGGAGATTAATGGTCATTACGCTAAGCTGGAAACACAGTTGATTAGTGGAATAGGAAGTAAGAAAATTAAGAAGGAAAAAGAACGGTGTCAGAAGTTGTTTCTGAAATTAAAGAAGGATGAATTGTTTCGCGGAGAACCTGGAACATGGGACATGTCGAAGTTAGCGCGGCAGTTACAGAAAAAGGTGAGCAGAAATCCTGTTTCGATAATGTCAAAATTCTGCTATTGGATTGTTTAAATTATTGAGAAGGTGCAGTAGAAATTTTACTTATATGGTCCGAGTATTTGTTCAGGGAACATTCTCGCGATTATATATGAAATAAGGGATTTCATAATACCTGTAATAGGTAAAGAATCTGGGATTCTTAATTAAAATAAGGGAATCGGGGATTCCTAAACGGCCTTATTAAAAGAAGTCTTCAGCAGGGAAAGGACTGGCTTTACAGATGTTTAATTCTTAGGATTGATCGTAATAAAAATTCCTAAATTCCTAGAATTGAATACACTAAAATTCTAAATTTATCCGGTGATTTGAGATGACTGAATTGGTGAAAATGGAAGAAGTGCTTGGGAGAGAATGTGAAGATCTGTGTGTGTGTTGGAAGAAATGTTGGAAAAGGGTTTGGGAGAGAATGGTGTGTGTGCGTTGAAAAGAATGGGGAGAAAGATGCTGGAGGAGAATGGAATTAATTGATGAGTTTGTAGGGAGATGTAGAAGCACAGGTTTTTAAAGACAAGCTAAAATTTGACGTGAGTTGGATAAACAATTTTGTACGTTGAAAGGAAATTTACATTTTACGGGTCAAAAGTGTTTGTCCGTAGCATTGAGGGAAAAAAAGGAGCGTGACGTCACAGCTAAGGCAGAACTTTTAAAAAAAAGGAAAGGAGGGAGGTGAGTAGGTGGAGGCGCGGCCCAATACAGAGAGAGGAGGTATGTTTCCCCTCCGCCCTCAGGGAGGAGGCGTGATATATATTTTAGAGATGTGGCACTGAACAAATCCCCCCCCCTCTGGCGAGGGGGGGGAAGTCCATGGCTGATGAGGCTTTTGGCCTGGATGAGTGGACAGAGCTGCGCGCTTGACATGAGACATCAGGTACGAATGATTGGAGCAGCTATTGTCGAGGGTCTTCCGGAACCTATGTATGATGACGAGAAGGTCAAAGAAAAATTCTAAACAGGAAAAGATAGAGCAATCCGTCCAGATGTTCCAAGCTATGGTGGGGCCCGAGGTGGTCAGTTCAGTGGTGGATACTGTGGTCGCGGGCGTGGTTTCTCTGGTGGCCGGGGAAGAGGGTACTCGGGATACGGCCAAACAAGGCAACTGTTTTGTGTGTGGCGGCATTGGACACTGGGCACGTGATTGCCCCAGTCAACGGCAGCAACCGCAACAACTGTTCCCGCGGCAACCCCAAGCACAGCAACAACTGTTCCCGCGGCAACCCCAAGCACAGCGGTATGGCCCACCACAGCAACAGCGGCCTACGCGTGGGGGAGGACGAGGCACTGGCAGACCATGGCGGCCCAGGCAGCTGGCCCAGTCACCTGGACAATATTATCAGGGCGGAGATGATTATTACGGTCCATGAGATCCTCCACACTCCGAAGAGAGGTGCCTGAGAGGCTCGTGTGAATTTGATGGGAAGAGACTTGTTGATGTCTATTGGAGCTGCCATCCTATGTGGGCCGGTTGGCCTCACAGTGACTTTACCAAATGGTGCAAGGATTCCGTGTTCACAACCTATACGAACATGTGGACAGTGGTTGACAATCTAAAGGTCACGTCTTGAGCCTGAAACTCCGGCCACTGGGGGGACTTGTCCGTATATCACCGGTGGAAATCATTCATTGACTCACTCCGGCCTTACCATCCACCCATGGATGATTTTCATTGTACGTTGTTTTACCGTTTTCAGAAGGTTCTTGGAACACCCTGGCAGTTGAAAGAATCGAAAAGGTGTGGTACAAAATGTTGGACACAGCCGACCCACACATTTCTTTGGCTCTGTCTCCTGGTCATGAGGCTCACCGGCTCGGTCCAATGGTCACGGTCAGCACCCCTTCACAGATGCGGACACCCAAAACTAAGCACACCCTGTGCAAACAAAAAGAGGGGGGTCGCCCATAGAGCTTACTGTTTCCTTTACACAAAAAACAAAGGGCAGGAAAGACTACCACAAGAGAGACAGAGAGTTGACAATATTGGGATATATTAGTGACAAATTATGGGTCCACTATTAGACACTGAAATTTATAATTAGGAAATGGCTAAGTGGAAGGTTAGTTTCTCTAAATTTTAATTGTGGTAAGAAGGAGCTACAAAAATGTCTCTTATTTTCAATAAACACAAGCTTGGAGCATAATAGGAATTTAGCTATCCTCATAGATATTTTAGCAATATGAGAGTGATTTGCGATTTAGACTTAAGTATTAAGAATCATCCAAATTATTAATGATATCAAACATGAAGATAACAATGCAGAAATGGCATTTATCCAAATTATTAGGTACATTTAGATAGAATAATTAATTTAGGATAGGCATGATTTCCCTGAGATGGAATAAACATCATGGAATGTCGTCAGTGCACGGAGGGTATTTCATTGTTTTGCCCATCAGCAGATTAGCGTGAGTCGTATTAATGAATATTAGAATATCGCAGATTGCGTTGGAATCAAACAATTGATGTCAACCAAACAACGTTAAACTATTTATTTTGCTAATAGGACAGCCAAAGGTGGTTAGCTGCCAAGGAGCCCCAGACTGGGGATGGCGCTCTCCACTAGTGATGAAAAATTGCAGACCACTGATGTCTGAGTGACCGTGAATGGTTGTTTGTCTTTTTGTGTTTTTGATTGGCCGACCACCAAGATATAATTAATCAATTAGATATCAAGGTGGAAAAGGATTTAGCAAATTGGAATCGGTTTCTGAAATCGCCAATAAGCCCGTTTCACGGATGGCAACGACAAATTATGGATAAATATTTCGTCCAAGGAAATTTTTAATGAAAATGCAGCAGCAGTTCTCCAAACGTGAAACTTGAAGTGGAGAAACAAATCTGCTATGTGAAATTTAGGAGCACTGAGAAAAAACCAAAGACAGTGCATGATAAGAAATTCCAAAAGTATTATGGATTCATAGTGGTAATGGCATCCAAAATTGTGTTAACAGTATAATTGACTGAATTGATAAAAGGTTCCATATTTTGTTATGAAATCATTGCACCTACATAACGAGGTCAAAATATGGAAATCCAATTTAGTGGAATGTACCAAACGCCATTATTCACTACACGATTGGAACTGGAGGATGAGGCTAATCATATATCTGCATAAAAGAAAAAACTTTAAAGAAACGCATTGAATTTGGGTTGGCAGAGGGAGATTGTGCTTCTCAACAGGAAACATGGAGAGCAACCCAGGATGAGAGTGTCCGTGCAAGTGTTGTTGACCCACAGGCAGACATGAGAATGGCCGATCCACCTGGTGCACTGTAAGAAGTTTCTCTCAGTTGAAACGTTTGAGGAGACAGGTAAGATAAACTTTTTGGCGTGATCGGATGTAATGGAAAGCACTCCAATATTGATTGGAAAGATTATCACTCGAGGAGCAATGCCGTAAGTCATAAGGAACTTTTATATTGGTTTTATTGTCTCCATAAAAAAGGGAGTGAAAGTGTTTCAATTGAGACCAAACCTTCTTACAGATAGTCAAAGTAAACAATTAGAAAGAGAATGGATAGAAATGTAACTGGATTTTAATTTTATGCCTGAATATTGGAAAAGATTGATTAAGAAAGTTGTATAGGAGATGATTGGCAAACTCCAAAGACAATGGAATGTTACATTTGATAAAAAGACTACTAGACTGGGATATTTGGAATTTCAGACAACTGAGTTTACTATGCAACGCGATACACATTATTGAATGAATTGGGACTTGATTAGTATGCATTTTAAAAGTAATGAGTTTTAATTGCTCTAAAGGACACAGTTATGCTAAAATATGGGCCCTGGTCAAACAACAAGGGGTCAGAAATTTGAAGGCCACATTGCAGTGGACCCCTGAGGATGATGCATTGTTTGTGCAACTAATTCAGGAATTGCCATCAGCAGCAGCTTTGGCTACCCCAGATTACACTAAGATGTTTCATTTAGATGTGGCCGTTAGTGAGAAGACAGTGAATGCAGCATTGTACCAAAGACATGGGACAAACAGGGCAGTTTTATTGTGTTGTAGTGTGCCATTAGCCAATTGGAAACTAAAGGACAAAAGTGGTACCATTACTCACAGTTGCGCCCGGCCCCAGACTTTGTGCCTGCCAATGGTGAGCTTAAAGGTTGACCCCCCGGACGGGCAGGTCAAGAGAGGGAATGTGACGATGGCGAGAATTGGATCAAAGTCGGACTCGAAAGTGTCTGAACAAAGACGACAACGATGCAAATGTTTAACTTTGACTATTTTGCTTTCTGGCTTGTGCTTTGTGTGGACTATGTTGACGTTTGAACATATGGTGCGGGATGACAGAAGTGATGGAGCGAAAGGAGAACGAGTGATGGTGTATCATTCCTGTAATGGAACGGTATGGTATGAAGCAGAGCAAGATGGTGGTAAGACGCTGACACAGACACAACGACTACTGCTAAATCTGAAGTGTAAACAACCGACACAGGTGCAAGACCAGTTTTGAAAATCATGGCAGCAACTGCTGTATCCAAAAACTGTCTCTTTGGTTTCCTGTATAACAAGACTCTCCAAGGAGAGTGCAGCCAATTGGACTCGGCCTTTCCACTGACAGATATGGAAAAGAAAAAGCCCATTTTTGACACACATGTTGCACAACAAAATTTCACCTGCCTAAAGTTAAATGGGACTGGCCCTGGGATTGGAAATATCCAGGAGTCATGGTGTAATGAAAATGTGTCTTTGCCAGCAGGAATCCCTCTCGCTCGTGCTGATGTTTGGCTGTGGTGTGGAGCGAAAGTGTTGTACGATAGGCTTCCCCCCAATGCCTCAGGTAAGTGCGCCCTAGTAACGCTGATCATGCCAATTAGTGCGACAGCATTAGACATGGCCAGAATAAATTGGGAAGGCGTTGGATGGTGGGGAAGAATCCCCTTCCTTGTGAGGAAGAAAAGGGACATGCAAGAATGGTTGAATGCAGGAGACCCCACGTACATAGTTCCGAGAGAGGTCCCTGATGAATACAAATTGGTGGATCAAGTGGCGGCAGGATGGGAGAGTATTTTCCTGTTCGTTACAGTAAACAAAAATGTGGACCGGATTAATTATGTCCACTACAATGTCCAACGATTGGCGAACTTCACCACCTCGACACTCCAGGCAGTGCATGAGCAATTGCAGCCACGTCTCTTATGGCATTCCAAAATAGAATGGGTTTAGATATGGTGTTAGCTGAAAGAGGAGGAGTGTGTGGTATTTTTGGGGATCAGTGCTGTACTCTGATTCCCAACAATACGTCTCCTGACGGTCGCCTTACTAAGGCATTGGAGGGTCTGCGCACGCTAAGTAACAAAATGAAGGAGCACTCAGGTGTGGACACCAGTTGGTACTCTGACTGGTTAAACATCTTTGGCAAATACAAAAGCTTGATTGCATCAATACTGGTTTCTATCGCTGTGTTTACCGCTATTATGGTGTTATGCGGATGTTGCTTTATTCCATGTATCAGATCATTAACTGTTAGGACAATTGAACGCACGTTGGGGCCACTCCCTCCGGGTGGCCAGTACATGATGATCCCTCAGAAGGACCCCCAGGAGGCGGAGACAGCTGTGGCCCTACGGGAGTTCGGGATGTGAGTATGTGAAGGTGGCCTCAGGGACCTGAGGCCATGAGGAGGGAATGAAATCTTCTCCTGATTTTCTACTAGAATGAATTTATTTACTGATTTTTAATTTTTAATTGTTTACTGATTTTTAGCTTATGGCTATTGATTTTAGCTCGTGTTTAACAATAAAACAAGGTATTCGAGTGATGACCTCAGTCGTCTGAGGTCATGAGAGGGAATAAAGGAACATAAAAGTTTGAGCTTAAAGTAGTTCATTAGATGATTGCTACATTCTGTATATGAGAGTGTGAGATTGAAAAGTGCTGAGCGTATGTGTGGGTGTGCAAGAATGGAATGTTTTCAGAACAAACGGTGCTAATCTGCAAGAAGACGGCAGAGACAAGATAACCCAGGAGCAGCTGGCGGAGAGCAGATACGAGGAGATTACAACCAGGAGGAACCAGCAAGCGACTCAGCAGAGGAGGACAGACCAATGAAAGCAAGCTAAAGTTAACTGCAGTATACACATACCCAATAGAATAATGCCAGGATGCCTTTGTTGCTGTCCCATTTGCATATTGTGTAGTATAACTCATTGCTGGGCAACTCGGATAGAAAGTACGTCTGCTGGTGGCAACAGAGGCGTACAGAGCTGTGTTGAGAGGGACCCGAGACCCAGGTGCTTGTATTAGATCTGTGTGTTAGGAATAAATCCACTCGTGTGTGAAAATGCCGGCTTCCTGATACCTTTCTATTGCAGAACGAGCGCGCATATTGTTGGATGAGTGGCAGTTGGGTAAGGTCACAAATTGGAGTCAGATTACTAACTTGAGTTTATGTTGATTTAGAAATAAATTTCCAACACTACTCACGCTCACAGTGGGAATGTAACCCATATTACCAGCACCAAAGTGATAAAGAACCACTACACCATTGGGTGGCCAATGTGTAACCATTCATTAATTCATTCATTTTCTGAACCACTTCATCCTCACAAAGGTCGCGTGGGGTGCTGAAGCCTATCCCAGCTCTTTTGGAATGTGGGAGGAAGCCCACACGGGCCCGGGGAGAACATTCAAACTCCACACAGATGGACCGACCTGTATTCGAACCCAGGACCCCACAGCTGTGAGGCAGACACGCTAACCACTCACCCGCTGCGCCGCCCATTGTGTAACCACTAAAGAATAAATCACTTTATATGTTTGAGAGTAAAGACATGCTTTATTTCCAATGTTACATGATGATCTGTTACTGTCATTAGTTTCTAAAGACATGTTTGCCTAGTGCAGGGGTAAGGAATCTATGCCTCGGGAGTCGTATGTGGCTCTTTTGATGGTTGCCTATGGCTCAGGAGCTATATGTGGCTAACCTGTGGGTTTAAAATATAGTGAGAGAGCTGACTCCCGAACGCACCAATAGGAGCGTCACGGCACTGTGGTGTTGACACTACCTCAAGCATCACTAATTATATATTTTTTATTATTAGTCCCTTCTGCATGCATACTCTCATTGACTCGGTTTACTTTTAAATTGTGAGTGTAGCTCTCAAGGATTAACATTTGAAAATATGAATTGTTTACAGCTTTCTCTGTCGAAAAGGTTCCCAACGCCTGGCCTAGTGGTTTGATTTACGCAAGCCTAAAAGCACAATACACTAACCCCTCGTTTTTTGGGGATAATGTAGACCAGACCATAGAAAAACCACGAAGTCAGATCGGCCCTATTATTACTACATGTACTATACTGTACTCCCGGTGAAAATAGTTCCTCTCCACTTGATTTAAAAAACTGTTTATTGGAGGACCCGGTGGCGCAAGTGGTTAGGGTGTCGGCCTCACAGCTCTGGGGTCCTGAGTGCAAATCCAGGTCATGTCCATCTGTGTGGAATTTGCATGTTCTCCCCGGACCTGCGTGGGTTTCCTCCCACATTAAAAAAAAACATGCATGGTAGGCTTAATGGACACTCTAAACTGGTATGGGTGCAGTGCTTCGTGGAGAAAAACGGTTGCAGAAATGTGCAGCACAACAATCTGGGCGGAGAGACCAGCCGCTACATCTCGGATCTCTTCAGCTCACGAGAATTTATTTTATTTATTCCGAGCACACAGATCCCCACAACACGCATGCATCTCTAGAGGGGAAGTGAGTTCAATTTGCTTGTGTCATTAACAAGATTCCTACCAGCTAAATTATGTACAAAAGAACGCTATTTATGCCGCAATGGCGGGCTACACCTTTAGTATATTAAGGAACGTCAATCTTTAGGAGGCATTTACAATGGCGACTCAAAAAAAATGTCTTTTCACCGCTGATACAAAGTTCACTCGCAACAAAATAGAAAATTGAAAGACAAAATGCATCTAGGCAGTGTATACCGTATTTTCAGACCTTTAAAACGCACCGCTCTAAAGGGAGCAGTCTCAGTTGCAAGTGTATTGTCTGTTTTTTGTCAATACATAGGGCGATTCATTTTTTTAAAAAATCAATCAAAAGCCTTTATTGTCATCATACACAGCTGCGTTTAACGAAATTGGTGGTGCTACTCCACAAAGTGCGTTTTCCCAGTAAAAAGAAATCATAAATAAGTATTCTAAAAATATAAAAAGCCACATGCTGGCACGGTAAATTCTAAAATATTGCACAATCTAAGATATTGCACATTGTTATTGCACACCCCGAAGTTATTGCACAGAAGGGATTGTGTGTCGTGCTAACGCAAGTTCAGAGTCCTGATGGCTGTGGGAAAAAACTGTCCTTAAGTCTATTTGTCCGTGCTTTGTGAGACCTGTAGCATCTGCCAGAGAGTAGCAGCTGTAACAGGTTGTCACCAAGGTGGTATGGGTCCCTGACAATGTTCCCGGCTTTGCTGAGGTAGCGAGGGCTGACAATGTCATCCAGGGAGGGCAGAGAGCAGCCGATGATCTTTTGGGCGGTGTTGATCACTCTCTGCATGGCTTTTCTGTCTACTGCCGTGCTTCCAGCGTACCACACTGTAATGCTGTATACCAGGATGCAATCCACAGTGGCTCTATAGAAGGTTACCAGAAGCTTAGTGTCCAAGTTGTTCCTCCTGAGTACCCTCAGGAAATGGTTGTTTCTGGGCCTTCTTCACCACTGGCGTGGTGTTGGTAGACCAGGAGAGCTTGTCCGTGACATGGACCCCCAGGAATTTGAAGGACTGGACCCTGTCTACGCATACTCCATTTTTGAGGAGTGGGGCCAGATCTGTGCTGCGTTTGCAAAAGTCCAGGATTGTTTCTTTAGTTTTTGTGGTGTTTAGTGTGAGTTGTTCACCAAACACCACGAAGACAGTTTGTTGACCCCATCTTTGTAGGCAGACTCGTCCCCCCTGAGATGAGTCCGACCACAGTGGTGTCATCGGCAAATTTGATGATGGAGTTAGACTGGTGGGTCGGTACAGTCGTATGTGTACAGGGAGTATAGAAGAGGACTCAGTACACAGCCTTGAGAGGAGCCAGTGCTCAGTGTAATGGAGGAAGAGAGGTGGGGACCAAGTCTAACAGTTTGTGGACGGTTGGTTAAGAAGTTCTTAATCCAGCAGAAGATGGAAGAGGATAGTCCAAGGTGGGAGAGATTGTCAGACAAAATGTCCGGTATTATAGTGTTGAAGGCTGAGCTATAGTCAAAGAAAAGCATCCTCATATAGTTCCCATGGTGCTCCAGGTGGATCAGTGCTGTGTGTAGACCTACGGCGATGGCGTCCTCAGTGGACCTGTTTTCTCTATAAGAAAACTGGTGAGGGTCAACTTAGGGAGGGAGTGTGTCCCTGATGTGGCGGGCGAACAACTTTTCAAAGCACTTCATGATCACAGGTGTAAGTGCAACAGGCCTAAAATCATTCAAGCTGTCAATGGTTGGCTTTTTAGGGACAGGGATAATGGTGGCAGATTTCAGGCAGGATGAGATAATGGATTGTTGTCGGGAACAATTGAAAATCTTTGTGAAAACCCCAGTCAGCTGGTCAGCACAGGCTTTGAGCACCTTCCCAGGTACTCCGTCAGGGCCAGCAGACTTCCTGGTGTTCACAGTCCGCAATACCTGTCTCACTTCATGTGCCTCAAGCTTCATTATACTGCTGCAGGGTGGTGGATGTGTTGAGACTGAATCCGACTTGTCAGTCTCAAAGCGGGCAAAGAAACAGTTCAGTTCCTCTGTTAGTGAGGCATCTGCGTTGACAGACACATTATTGTCATTGTAATTGGTAATGTGTCGTATTCACTGCCACAACTTCTTTGGGTTATTTTCTGTGAAGTGCTCCTCAATTTTCCTTGTATATGCTGCCTTGGCCTTTTTAATGCCTCTCTTCAGCTCTGCTCTGGCAGCGCTGTATTGTTACTTGTCCCCTGACCTGAAGGCGTTGTTACGGCATTTGATGAGTGCCTGTGTCTCACTGGTCATCCAGGGTTATTGGTTAGGAAAAACCCGGATACGTTTATTAACAGTGACAGTGTCCGTACAGTTTTTGATGTAGGAAAAGTACAGTGTCCGTGTAGTCCTGGAGGTTGTGGTGTTCAAAAAGTTCCCAAATGGTGCGGGAAAAACAGTCCTGCAGCTGAGAAAGGGCCATGTTTTTATTATCTTTATTTGTGGCCTCCGGAGTGAGGTGTATGAGGGGGTGAGAGACAGGCAGAGATGGTCGGATCTAGCAAGGTGAGGGAGGGGTGTGGCTCTATAAGCATGTTTGATGTTAGAATAAACATGGTCTAGAGCAGGGGTCCCCAAACTTTTTCCTGTTAGGGCCACATAACTTTTCCCTTCTCTGATGGGGGGCCGGTGTCAGTTTGTAACAGAAAAAGTGTGACGATTGTAGGGGAGCTTAACATAACAAAATAACCCTTTCCAGGTTCTTTACAGAAAAAGTCAGGAAACAAATAATCACACTATTAATGAAATAAATAATTACTAAATAACCCTCTCTGAGTTCTTCACAGAAAAAACTGGAAATAAATAACACTATTTATGAAATAAATAATAACTAAATAACTCTCTCTGGGTTCTTCATAGAAAAAAAGGCATGGAACATTAACTTTCTGTTGTGCCATGCACAATCTTCTCCCTTTGCTCTGAAGATTATGCACGACACCACAGCCTTCATTACAGAATCCCACGTCAACACTTTGCAGCACAGTGCTTGCTGGTGAATTAGGCAGTGGACTCGTAGCAGGGCGGGGAGACCCCTTTTTCCAACTCCCGGTTCATGCGTCCTATTAGACCGCGAGTTTCGCCCACCATGCTAGGAGCCCCGTCAGTCGTGATGCTAGCTAGCTTTGACCAGTCCAGGTCCAACTTCTCCATGGTTTGGCACACTTTGTCGAAAATATCCTCTCCCGTTGTAGTCCCTTTGAGACTTTGGAGGGCTGCCAGATCCTCGCATATCTCAAAGTTTGCGCTTACTCCACGCCTGGAATGTATTAACGGATTTACCGTCACGCTTGGAATACGCGGGGGGTGGTCGGGGGGTTACATTTCGGGTGAACGTCCGCTGGGTTGATTGGAATAAGTAGCATGTCGGCAAGAAATAGAACTAGTCACTCAAGCGGTCACGGTCAACCAAAAATTTGAATTTAGCGCACAAACAAGGCGCACCGACCAATTGGGTGCATCAACCATTTTAAAGAATTTTTTTGACTTTTAAGTGCGCCCTATAGGTATGAAAATACAGTACAGTAGTACCTCGAGATACGAGCTTAATGCGTTCCGGGACTGAGCTCGTATGTCGATTTACTCGTGCCTCAAATTAACGTTTCTGATAGAAATGAACTAAAAACAAATTAATTCATTCCAACCCTCTGAAAAAACACCAAAAACAGTATATTGGATTGGAAAAACATTTTTATTCATTCTAATTCAACATTTATTAACAAAGTAACAAATAACTAGTATAACTAGTGGTTTAGTAATACTAAAATGTGTTTAATTCTACTAAAATTTGTCAGGAGCGGCTCGTTTGTCCCTCCTGGCTTGCCGTTAGGTTAGAGCAGTTGCGAGTGATCCTTGATTACTTCCTGTTGTGTGTATTTAAGCACAAGTATTTAAGTGGTTAGTCATCGTCGGATCGTCCTGCGTGATACTGCATACATCGCTGCAAAGGTACTGTTCTCTATGCTGCGGTTTTGTTTCGTTTTGGGATGTACAAGTCCTTGTTATTTTGTAAAGCGTTTTGAGTCATTAAAGTTACTGTCTCGTCCGCTCCTGCTTCAACGCTACTGGGTCCAAATCCCTCCGATCGCGCCACAACGTCTCGGCGCGATCGTAACAAAATTAGACGGATTTCAGAGGGAAGAGAGAGGGGAGAGAGGGGGGAGGGGGAGAGAGACTTTTTTCACGGCAACGCGCTCGTAACATAACATAAACAAATTTAAATGAACTTATTTCTAATTTTGTTTTAAATTGTTTATGCCTTTTTCTCCCGGGTTGGCTCTATTTGCCCCGCCTCCACCCTGACTTTCAGGTGCAACCTATTGAGAGTTGTTTGCTTTTGTCTTCCCTTCAAAATATTCCGAAAATTATGCACACAAATTCCCTCACAATTGGATAACGCAGAACCACTTGCCAAGTTGCCCGGGAAGAAGTAGTCCTCTCATTTTAGCGAACAAGCTCCGCCATTCGCACTGACTAGCGGGGAAAAAACACTGAAAAGATGCAACGGCAACGCACTCGTAACAGAACAAACACATTTAAATTAACTTGGATTAATATATACAGAAACTCAAACATACGTTTAATGTAACTTTACACAAAACTGAATTCTAATTTTGTTTTTGTTTTTTTACCTTTGTTCTCCGGGTTGACTCCACCCGGACGTTCGGCGGGAGTTTTTAAAAGGAACGCATCAAGAGTTGTTTGTTTTTGCTTTCCCTTCAAAATATTTCGAAAATGACGCGCACAAATGTCCTCACAATACGATAACGCGCGACCACTTGCCAGCTTGTCAGGGTGCCTCTGCTAAAAAATCAGAAAACTCTTCGCTAGCATGTCTGATATCCTTTGTAGCCAGGCGGCCCCCCTCTTCCACCTACTCCTCTCTACTGAGTTCCCGCAACACCTCCAAATGCAAGCTCCGCCCAGTGCTCGTAGATATCTGTTATACACGAAAGACAGTGCGCTACATTGATAAACAGCCTCTCATGTCTTGGCCACCTGGCTTTCTCGCATCTCAAAATTTTTCTCGTATCTAGAGATAATTATTTGCTCGAAATTGTCCTCGTATCTCGAGCTGCTCGTATGTAGAGGTGCTCGTATGTAGATGTACCACTGTACTTGGCGCGCCTATTCTCCCTCTATTGTATATTTCTTCTTCGGCGCTGAGAGAAGCGGTGCCCTGACTTCCGCCGTTTTTCACCGCCATTTTTCATCTGTCTTCCGATTGCGAGTTTCACCGTGGATTTAGACATTTTTATGAACTTTTTTATATATACCTCAGAAAAAAATCTGCAATGTAGTGAAGCGGTGAAAGTTGAAGCCGCATAGTGAAGAAGGATCACAGTTAATTGAAAACACATAACTACGAAATCGAATCCGATCTTGTGACAAAATCCGATATAGTCCGTATCGGGTACCGATAACAATACTAGTAGTATCAGATCGGATCAGAACATCACTACTAATGTCTACTACATTAATGAGCATTTTTTGCTCCTTAGCGGGCTAAGCCTCCCAACTCTTGACAACCCTGTCAACAACCATCAACAGTTTACAAATTAATCAGGACTTTGGACGCCCAGAGAAACTGCGAATTATGCCAGGCTCGGTAATTAGTAAAAAAAAAAAAGAGAGAGAGAGAGAGAGAGAGAGAGATTTTGTTCACGAAAGTGTCAAGCGGGAAACTATTACCTGAACTCAAGTTCCGCATCTTTCTTGAGTCCGTAGAATCCCGCTGACAAAGTGAGGAGCCAATATGGCACGAACGCGCCATGATGGCATTCCAAGTAAGGTGCAGACCACTTGATCTGATTTTTCTCTAATAGGTAATCCCCAGTCTTGGGGTCCGAGCTCCCATGTGTTCTCCTTCCGTCTCTTAACGCACTCATTAACCACTCGGAATCGTTGCTTCTGCTTTTCGGAAGCCGGTCCTGAAGCACCACCTCCTTCGCGATCCTGGTCGCCTGCAGAAAGACGTGCAAGCTGGCGCCCTTGTAGAAGCCTAACACGGCTCTGTAGATTTTGGGGTCCCCCTCGACCATGCCCCGAACCATCGCTTGATACCAGTGGATATCCTGCTCTAATGTGTCCTCTTGAGACTTGTTGGTCTGCATGATCATGTTTAAAAAGTTCGTAGCGTGCGTTATGGTCTCCAAGATAGTATGCAGCGAGTAATGGGAGGCGACGTGCAAGCCGCCTCGTAGACTGCTCAGTTCGTACCTCCTTGAGCAGGTCAACTGCCTCAGCCCCGAAGAGTTGCCGCTGTGGAGGAAAGCGCTCACCACCCGCGGGAGTTCGTCCTCGATTTTGTGCACCGCGATCGTGCGTTCGGTAGCCGGCAACGAATACTCCTGGGTTGGGTGATGGTGGCGCTGCTCCCAGTTAATGCCTTGGGTGCTAAGCACTGAAGGGCTTTCGTCCCGGTCGTTTTCCGACCACTCCACGTAGCCGTAGTTCGAGCTTAAAACAAGTCCCGTTTGGAGGAGCACGAAAAGGAGATTCATCCTCCTCGGTCTTCTTCGGGTACACCCAGAGGAAAGCGCTCGGCAAAGTGTTGCGTGCATTACTAACAGCTCCGCTGTTTTAAGGAGGATGTGCCATTCAAAATGTTGACATAGCCCAATATAAGTGCCCACGTTTCATTGCACGCAATAATGGCATGCACATGCTTCGTCCATGAATATAAAGGCGATTTCTCTTCTATCCATTCGCTGGAAACGCTCGCTCCATGTCAGAGGAGATGAACGAAAAGGGGGAAAATTGTTCTTTAAATTCTCCTACGAAGATAAAAATCCACCTGGCGATCACTGCTGGAAAGTCAGCGGGCGCTCGTGTTCTCGTGGTCAAATGAGCAGACGCTAAAAATAGCCAGCCCCCCTACTCCAAGCATCACGTTAAATCAATTCAAAACAAACGAGTGACAACACAATATGACTCGAACATTGTCTTCATTTAAAAATGAAATAAATTCCCCTCATTAAAAAAATGGCAGTGGCTCCTTAGCCGGTAACTGGTCAAATAGTCCCAGGGGCGATTTAGCCGGTAACCTATTATTTAACATTGAGTGAATAGGGGATTTTCTAAACCATTCAACCAATCTTATTGAAATTTGATGTGTTATTGCCAATTGATATATTTTAACATTAGGTGAATAGGGATTTAATGACTATTATTTAGGCAGTGGCTTCATAGCCGTAGTTTCTTACTATTTACCCCACACAAAATTCTTACCGGCTAAACAGCCATATGGGGCCATATAGGCTATTTGACCGGTTACCAGCTAAATAGCCACTGGGACTTTTTGACCGGTTACCGGCTAAGGAGCCACTCCCCAAAAAATACATGCTTCAATCCACCAGTACAATATTATGTGAATCACCCTGAGCGGCAGGCGTCTGTTTTATTAAATAGGATACTCCTGATTTGCAGTATCACAAAAATCAGAATTGGGTACAGGGGTTAGGGTTACCTTGACAGAGTATGCATGTAGCAATTTCAAATCCATTTTTCTTTCAATTCTAGCTGTGACTGCATATTTTTGAGGACAGTAATCCCTCGAATATCGCGGACAATGTAAACCAGAGAAGGCCGCGATAATTGAAAAACTTCGAAAGAGGATCACCCTTTGTTAGGGTTATCATTATTATAAATTTGCTTCCAATGAAGAACGCTTTGCTTATTGAGGGATATTTGTATATATAATATATTATATATATATAAATTATATATATATAAATTTTATATATATATATATATATATATATATATATATATATATATATATATATATATATATATATATATATATATATATATATATATATATATATTGGCAGGCAATGAAGAACGCTTTGGTTTATTTTGGAGTTATTGACATTAAAAAAGGTCATTTTTAGTACACTGCTTGCAACCATGATAAACAATGGGAAGGTCACTCCCCTCTGCAGCTGGAATTCTCAGAACTATTGTTCACACCGAAACATTGAGCTCCCTTGGGATCCGGAGGACCTTCAACAATTGTTTTGACTTCTGAAAGTGGTTCACACACTAACTCCCTTGGGAAGATCCGGAGGACTTACAATTGTTTTGACTTCTGACAGTGTTGTCCACAACACTCCCTCGGGAAGATCCGACAGATTGTTTTGAGAACTGAGATGCATGTTGTGAATCTTATGAAATAAATTAGCGAGAGAGACATCGATTCGGCAGAATGATCTTGACCGAGGACGCGTGTGGATCGATTCTCTCTTGCAAGAACCCGGTTAGGAGTCAGATGTCTGTTTGATTACGGCGTGCAGTTGGGAATGCCTAAAGGGTGAACCTATCACCCTCATTATTACTACATACCATACAACATGTTTTCGCGCCTATACAATAATACAAGTACACAAGTACAAGAACCAAGAAGTGTTTCTATGAAATATTACAGCTATGGGCATATGAAAAGACTGTAATGTATTCATATCTAAATATAATCTATAAATTAAAAAATGTAAATTCTTTAAATATGGGGTGGTAAAGAAGTTAAACACAAAGATCCAACATTTTGAACTGTGAGCGTCAAAGAGCCACATTCTGAATCATGAAAAAATCCAATCTGCCAAATTATTTTTTAAATATAATTTATTATTTGTTTTTAATGGGTCCTGATGAATCACAGTCCCATCTTATCTCATCTCATTTCCTGAACCACTTTATCCTCATTAGTGTTGCGAGGGTGCTGGAGCCAATCCCAGCTGTATCCAGGCCAGAGGCGGGGGACACCCTTAATTGGTGGCCAGCCGATCGCAGGGCACAAGGAGAGGGACAACCATGCACACTCACACCCATACCTAGGGCCAATTTAGAGTGTCCAATCAGCCTACCATGCATGTTTTTGGAACGTGGGAGGAAACTGGAGTACCCGGAGGAAACCCATGCAGTTACTCCAGTTTCCTTCCACGGTCCAAAAACATGCATGGTAGGCTGATTGGACACTCTAAATTGCCCCTAGGTATGGGTGTGAGTGTGCATGGTTGTCCGTCTCCTTCTGCCCTGCGATCGGCTGGCCACCCGGGGAGAACATGCAAACTCCACACAGATGGACGTGACCTGGATTCGAACTAAGGACCCCAGAGCTGCAAGGCTGATGCGCTAACCACTCGCTCCACCGTATCCCGGACATTTGGTCGCCGGACTTTTGGTCGCCGGACTTTTGGTCGCCGGACGTTTGGTCGCCCGGAAGGTTATTGATAATTACCATTTAAATTTGTTCCTCAAATTCCCTAAATACAAACTGTGAATTATTATTTAGTCATACTTAATGCCCTATTAATTAATAGGCTAAAGAAAAGCTCCAAATTTCCCGTACTTTTATTGTGTTTTGTTGGAGAACTTGTTAAGACCCTGACTGACATCCCTTCCTAAGGGGACAACTCATGTACATACAAACTCTTATACACTCACACGTCCGCTCAGTGAAACTGCTCAGAGCCATTGTTGGCTTTGATTGATGCGTAGACCGTGTTGTTTTACCTTGTTTTGTCGCCGGACTTTTGGTCGCCGGACTTTTGGTCGCCGGACTTTTGGTCGCTGGTTGTTTGGGTCCGGGCGACCAAACGTCCGCGACCAAACGTCTAGCGACCAAAAGTCCAGCGACCAAATGTCTGGTCACGCCGTACCGCGCAAGAATCAATGTATATACAAAATATGGTAAGAAGCAAAGAGCCGCATTCATTTGGGCTGGGAGCCGCATGTTCACCACACCTGCTTTAAGTACTGTACTCACAGTGAAAATAGTTCCTCTCGGCTTAATAAAAAATACTGGCTATTGGGAGCTTTATTCCAAGTAATCCTTGTCAGATTCGAGAGGCATTGTATCATCAATGGAATCTTCAGGGGGCGCTGTAGGGACAACAGGAGGAACTTCTTTCTGCAAGACGTTTTTGGCGCACAAGGAACATGGCAAGACGTTGTCTTTCTTGGCATTTTAGTCTTGCTCGCACTTCTAGAAAAACCCACCCTAACCGAGGATTCCGGCCGTCCCGTCCGCCCAGGGAACTCTATTTTAGTATAAGAGCGACGGTGGCTTCCATTATTGTTCTTCACTGCTGAGTTGAGTGGCAGTGGCCTGTCTTCCACCATTTCCATACCACCCTAAATTTCGTGGCTTTTGATAGTGTTCTTATTTCTGCTCTGAAGGATTTTGTGAGATAATTGACAAAACATAGACAAAACATTATTGGAGCTTCAGTTGTCAATTCTCTTTATTCGCAAGGGAAAGGGCGACCTCTTGTGAGCTGACTCCAGCTTAAAAGGTCTCTCCCGCAGCCCAAAGTGGGCGTAAATTTGAATATTGGATTGGATTGGATAACTTTATTCATCCCGTATTCGGGAAATTTCATTGTGGCCATCCACCCACGACCGAAGCAGGCAAATGCACACAAGCTGAACGTGGAGCTTTCAGTTTATTTAGAGTGTCTGTTGGGAAGGGCCGGCCGAAGGTTCAATGTGTGGTCGAGATCGTGATAGGGGTCGTAAGCGTGCTCAAGGTCCTGGTCCTTTTTTTTTTCCCAAGATGGCGCCGTCACACGGAAGCCAGTGGCAGTAGCTCTGTCCACTCTTGTGTTTTTTGTGTTTTACAGCCCTTCTATCTTTTTTTAATTACATTTTAATATTTCTTAATACATTCCTTTTTACTTTACTTTGTACTTTTTACTTTAATGTTTTTACAACTTTCTTTGTTCTGTTAGCCTGGCTTCTTTTGGTTACTTCTTTTTTGGAACCATTCAGCCATGCCTACGCTGTCACACACATGGGACTAGCTGTTACAATACGCACCAGAAGGAGCAACACCTCGGTGCCGCCGGAGATTCGGAGCTGGACAAAAGTGGCGGGAGAAGAGGCAACGCTTCTGATCAACCATTCCGTCATGGGATAAGATGGAAGAGCTGTCAGCGCTTATCAGCAACGGAGTCGAGGGGCTCTACTCTGCTACTGTTGTCTTCAGCTCCAGACTACTGAGGAACTGTGTGGATAAGCTTGGAAGAGTGACTCTGCATATTCTCTGCCTCGGTCCCAGTCTCCAGAAGTTCCCCATCTTGTGGAAGACTTCCTGTGTGTGGTTCCAGTTTTTGTCCAACTTTACAATGTCTTTTTGAGTCTGTATCCATTTTAGCTACCGCAACCAAGATGGCGCCGTTCAAGTGGCAGCCGGCGGCGGTAGCTCCGTCCATTCTTGCTCATTTTGTGTTTTTGCTGCTTTTCTGTCTTAATGATTTGATTTGGTGATTCTCAATGATCCCATTCACTTTGATTTGGTTTGTACTTTGTGCTTTTGCTTTGTTTTTCTGTCTAATCACCCTCTTGCTACTGCCACAATGAAATTTCCCGAATACGGGATGAATAAAGTTATCCAATCCAATCCAATCTAAAACAAGAGGTCGGAGATTAGGTGAGGCAAATGAGGTAGCGGGAGAAGGTATTTAACAGTGAACTGATAAAAACCATCCAGCTATGTGGTCATGCTTTAATACTCCTTGATGATTGATGAGGCACACTTGGCACTGCTTGAGTCATCAGGCGCTGGACCTATGATTGGATGGCAGGCGCAACCACCCACCAGTCTGGCCCTGGGCCTGACAGGGTGGGTTTCAGTTACAAAGGATAAGTATAAGGATTTTACTAAGGCGTGCTGGTCTTTTAATTAACTTGATTTAGCACTTAGACCTTGAGATCTTTCAGGGTTCTTGGACAGCTAGGCCTTAACAAACAAAGAATTGTGGGTCTCAAGATAAGTGTGGAATGTACAACGTATCCAAGACTTGAGTGATAAGGGTTGCGGTGGTGCTGGAGACAATCCCAGGAAGGGGTCACCCTGAATCGGTGACCAGCTAATTGCAGGCCACAAGGAGACGGACAACCATTCACGCTCATACCCATACCTCAGGACAATTTAGAATGTTCAACCAGCCTATCATTTATGTTTTTGGATGAGGGAGGAAACTGGAGTACCTGGAGAAAACCCATGCAAGCTTGGGAATAACATACAAACTCTAAACTTGAAGGTCCAAACCTGCAATTGAACCGTCATTCTCTGGAATGTGAGGCAGACGTGCAAACCACTCCATTACCGGTTCGCCATCACTAGATTTATAATTTCTGTATTTAAATGCAGCTCGCCTGAAAAGGCAAACTTCTGGTTGAGTGTCTGGGTAAAAAGATGCTTGAGAATCTATATGTACCCCGATAGCGGTGAGTTGTAAAGCTTGTAGATGAAGATGCAAATGAGTTTGAAAGATTTATTAGGTTCAGAAAGCTGGTGCATTTTTTAAGAGAGGATTAAATGAGAGCAGTCATGTCATGCAGTGTCATCATTTTCCCTATTATGCTTTATCTAGACACATCCAACTCTGGTTTTGTATTCATCATCTTCAGTGTTGGAACTAACGCCGTTACATGCGTTATGTTACATAATGAAGTGGGTCTCATATTGAAATGTGTATTTTGCCCGTTTCTAGTCATGACTCCATTATTCTCAAGCTTCTCCTTAGTAGAGCTCTGTCCTGTAGCCAGATGTGTACTTGATGACTTGCAACATTGTTGTTATCTTCTATTTGACGGTTCATAACAAATAGCGTACTGTATGTAGTAGGGGAAAATCTCATCCCTGTTCGGTTTCGGTACCACCCTCTTGAGAGAATAAAGGATGAATAAAGAATGTAAGTTGTCTGTCTTGGCGCATTTGTGAACGACAGCCTTGCCTGTGGTTCACCTGTGCCCGGAATATTCTGTAATAAAAGCTTCGAAGTCACTGTTCATCGCCTTCGGCCTGTATTTGGACAACCAACATCTTACACATCCGAAATTAATCGAACCCGAGAAGGAAGACAGAGTGCTCTTCCTTCAATAACGAAACTACTTTTTTGCTTTAACTGCAGTTTACTGACTATTCTTTATTCCATCATTTTAAAAAGAAGGATTATTCATTCATTCATCCATTCATTTTCGGCGCCACTTTCTCCTCACAACGGTCACAGGGCGTGCTAGAGCCTATTCCAGCTAACTTTCGGGCAGAAAGCGGAGGACATTCTGATTCGGTGGCCAGCCGATCGCAAGACACGAGGAGACAGACACCATTCACACTCAAACTTATAATGAGGGCCAATTTAGCGTGTCCAACCAGCCTACCATGCATGTCTTTGGAATGTGGGAGAAAAATAAAATACATTATGTGTACGTATTTGGCCGCCCAAGGACTTTATTTAAATTCAGTCTTCAATAAAAGGGATGCGTGGGGACCACTTGTTTGCAGAACAAAAATCCGATTCTGACCGTCCACAGTATACCACTGTTTGTTGACAAATGGAATGAGATAACATAATTTCCCACAGAAGAATGACACGCAAATGCGACTACTCGTGACGAACCCGGAAGTGACTTAGTACCTCAAGCTACGAGTTGGCATACTTCTATGTAAGCAATTTTATTTAATTTTTAAATGATTATGTTATCGTTCATGAATGTTATTCTTCACACAGTCTACGATAACATTGGCATCATGTAGATGTTAAATACATCTTCGTTTTTGAGGACTCAGAGCTTGTCGTCTTAGAACAACGCTAGTGCATGCCTTGACCTTAGCCGCTAAAAAGAAAGTGAACAGGGAATCTTTGGTTATAATAATCGCATACCTGTCAACCTCTGCCGATAACTGCCCTTATAAATGATTATGATTCCCCTTACAAACCACCCAAAAAACTTACAAACACCGTCGTACGGTGTTTGTAAGGGGAATCATAATCATTTATAAGGGCAGTTATCGGCAGAGGTTGACAGGTATGTAAATCGTTAGGTTTAATTCACTTTCATAATCAACCCAAACTCGTGTTACGTATTCACATTTATACTTTCACTAATCTATAACCATTTGACTTTACTCGCACTGATCATGTAACGTGTTTGGATTATAACTCAAATCGTGCATGTATTCACACTGATATTTTAATATTTCTCAACACTGCGTGCGCCTTTGTTTTACAAACCCAACGTTGTATCTTTATCCTCACTAGGTTTGTGGGGTGTGCTGGAGCCTATCCCAGCTGACTTCGGGCCAGAGGCGGGGGACACCCTGAATTGGTGGCCAGCCACTCCCAGGGCACAAGGAGACAAAAAACCATTCACGGTCACTCTCATACCTAGGGGAAATTTAGAGCGTGAAAACCCACGCAGGCCCGGGGAGAACATGCAAACTCCACACAGGTGGACCGACCTGGATTTGAACCCAGGTCACCCACTGTGAGGCCGACGCGCTAACCAGTCATCTGCCGGGGCGCCCACCTTGTATCTTAGGACTCATAATTCTTCTTTTGGAGCTCTGATTGTCTCAAGCTTGAGATGGGATACTCTTAGCCTTAGTGGCAGATACTATGAGAAGGATTCTACCCTTATTCTCAATCACCTGACCAATAATTGCCAAGACTAGCTAGCCATGAAAGACCAATCCACATTTGGAAGTTCCTTCTAAACTGAAACGTGCCCACTAATATTCAAGTTAACGCTCACCTTTGCCTACTGGCAATAACAATATACGTATTCTGGAGTCAGATGTTGAATCATGTGCTTCTTTCATTAAAGCTTTTGCTGATGTGTCTGAACGCACCCTGAAACTCTCAGTTTTCTTTGTTGTCTCCGTTTATCTTCAAATCCTCCAGAACAGAAAACGAGCACATGGCATTGTGGGTATGAGGTCAAGACACAACACTAACACAGGCAAACACAGCTTGGTTCCTCTAAGGCAGGGGTATGGAACCTATGGCTCGGGAGCCATATGTGGCTCTTCTGATGGGTGCATGTGGCTCTTCGCTAACCTGTGAGGTAAAATATGTATCGTATTTTCACACCTATAGGGCGCACTTACAAGTCTAAAATTTTCTCTCAAATGATCAATGCGCCCACGTGTGTTTTGTCTGTGCACTAAACTCAATTTTTGTATGGCCCTGACCCATTGAGTGACTGGTTTTATTTCTTGCCGGCACGCTAGTTATTACGATCAACCCAGCGGACGTTCACCCTAAAAATAGCCTCCCTGCACATTCCAAGCATTGCGGTAAATCCATTCAAAACATCCCAGGGGAGTGGCAAGGCATTTGACTTCCGTGTGCTTGCAGCGCTTTTAACCCTCAAAAACACTCAATACTTAAAGAAACAGCATATCAGAGCTATACAGAGGAAATGCCTGGCGTGAATGACAACACAATGCGGGTGTGAACGCTTGGAAAATGGACTGAAGCCACGGATCAAACACAATTTAACAGCTTTGCTAACGGATTGCTAACAGATTGCTAACGGATGGCCAACATCGCAGTTTGGGCAGGCAGCATCACACGAGTCATGTGAGTGACAATTTGGAATTAATTGTCGATGCCGATATGACAGCGAGGAGAATCAAAGGCTTGGGAGTGATGCATGTCGCGTGTTACAATGGTTTGTGGATGATTGGGCTCAAGTGTCGGCCAGCACTGTTTGAGCTTTCGCCAAAGCTGGACTCAAGTTCCCTGAATACACCATTCTGACTGACAGTGGAGCCTATCATGTTAAACGCCTAACTCTTTATATCAGAGTGTACCTTTGACCTCAATAAAGCATTACCAAACTTAGTTTTGCTCGTGCTGTCTTTAAAAAAACACACTAGCAGCTAGCATGACATAAGCTAGCGGATATCATAACAAACGCCTGCGGCTAGCGTAACATATGCCTGCGGCTAGCATAACATAGGTACGCTAGTGGATAGCATAACATAGGTACACTAGTGGATAGCATAACATGGGTACGCTAGCGGCTAGCATAACATAGGTACGCTAGCCTAGTGTCATGCTAGCGCCTTATGTATTGACAAAAATCAAAATATACCCGCAAATGAGACTGCGCCCTATCACCCGGTGCATTTTATAGGTGTGAAAATACGGTATTTAAACCGTTGGTGAAAGAGCCGAGTCCCGAATGCACCAATAGGAGCGTCACGTCGGCACTATGGCGCTGACACTACCTCTAACTTCAATCTTTTTTTTTTTCATTAGACTTTTCTGCATGCATATTTTTATTGATTAGCAACTGCTTAACAGTGTTGCTGAAAGAATTCATTTAGTACTTTAAAAGTGGTAAAATGACCCCAAAAAAATCACATCTCATGTTCACATTTTTACTCTAAAATTCTGAGTATGTCTCTCAAGGAATAAAATTTGAAAATAGGAATTGTTTATGGCTCTCTGTCAAAAAGGTTCCCGAACTCTGCTCTAAGTGCAGTTTGTATGTAGCGTTTACTTACACTGACAAAAACAGAAATAGAATCAGAATCACTTTTGTTTGAATAAAGTTGATGGCTAATTTTAAGTGATGATGAATTATTACACAGTGTTCTGCATTCTTTACCAACCTCACTACGCTTACAGAAGTAGTGTGTGTCCTTGTGTTATGGAGCTTAGATATACAGTGGTACCTCGACATACGAGTGCCCCGACATATGAGCAATTTGAGATACGAGTAAAATGTTGAGCAAATATTTATCTTGAGATACGAGATAAATTTTGATATATGAGCAGACAGCGGATGCGAGAGGCTGCTCATAAGAACATCATGGGCACTGTCTCTCTCCCCGCAACTCCCTCATGTAATGTCTCTCTGGTCGCAACTCCCTCGTGTAATGTCTCTGCGAGCACTGGGCGGAGCGTTGCATTTTTTCCCCGTTAGTCAGTGTGTGAATGGCGTATATACTACTTCTCGTTGGCAAGTGGTCATGCGTTATCCTATTGTGAGGGCATTTATGTGCATTATTTTGGGAATATTTTGAAGGGAAGACAAAATAAACCCTTGATAGGTTGCTTCTGAAAGGCGGGGCAAATAGAGCCAATCCCGCCGGGAGAAGAAAGGTGTCAAAATTTAAAACAAAATTAGAATTAAGTTTAGTGTAAGGTTAGATTAATCTTACTTTTGAGTGTGTCTGCATCGTAATACAAGTTCATTTAAATTTGTTTAGGTTATGTTACGAGAGCGTTGCCGTGCAAAATGTCCCCCCTGGGCCCCCCTCTCTGTCCGTCTCTCTCCGCTCCGCGAAATCTGTCTAATTGTAATAATATTAACCACATTTTAGTAGTATTAAACCACTAGTTATTTAATACTTTGTTAATACATGGCGAATTAGAACAAATAAAAATGTTTTTCCAATCCAATATCCAGTTTTTGGTGTTTTTTCAGAGGGTTGGAACGAATTAATTTATTTTTAGTTCATTTCTATGGGAAACATTCCTTTGAGTTACGAGAAAATCGACATACAAGCTCCGTCCCAGAACCCATTAAGCTCGTATCTCGAGGCAGCACTGTACAGTAATACCTCGATTATCGCGGTTAATGTGGACCAGACATGGCCGCGATAATCAAATCTTTTTTTCTTCAGTCTCTGCGTCCTAGTAGCAAGAGTCGCTTCTGGCTACGAGTTTCAGTGTGGATTTTCACATTTTTCTGAACTTAAAAGAAAAAAAAACATAAAAAATGTTCTTCAGTGCTGAGTCCTAGTTGCAAGAGCAAGAGTGGCATCTGGTTACAGGTTTCAGCGTGGATTTTCAAATTTTAATGAACTTTAAAAAAAAATAATCTATTTTTAAAAAATCCTCAGTGCTGAGTCCTAATAGCAAGGAGAATACAAGAGTTGCTTCTGCTTGCAAGTTTCAGTGTGGATTTTCACATTTTTTATGTGAAAAATAAAAGTACATTTTCCCAGAAAAAAATCTGCGATGTAGTGAACCCGCGAAAGTTAAAGCGCAAAATGGCGAAGTATTACGGTACGCTCACCTGGTACTTTATCACGTGCACCTAGAGCTGGGTGACAAAACGATAACCATAATTATTGTGAAATAAGTTTTGTCAACGATAATGATAAAAAACTTATGATAAACATTCCAAAAATTGTTATACTGTAACTACACCACCAGACCACCAAAGAGAATGGGGGCGCTGTTGCGAGACAAACGCTAGTTCCAGACCGATGTTGCACATCAATGATGGAAGTCTAGGTGCTCTATTGCAGTGTTTTCCAACCTTCTTTTGAGCTGCAGCACGCTTTTTTCATTGACAAATTCTAAAGACACACCGTCATCTGAAATTCATGGTGGGGCATATACAGTTTAAGGTGTAGTCTTCCTTTCCCCCAAAGTCACCCGCGATAGGCTCCCGCAACCCTTGCGAGGTACGGTTGATGAATGAATATTACCTATTACATGGACACATTAGTCTGAACAAAACACAAAAAAACATTGAATTCCTACTAAAATAGCCGAGTACAGACATGGAACAGCAGGAGTCCAAAGAGCATGAGTGCCCTTTAGTGGAGAAAACACATGTCCTACCATGAAATTTAAACATCATCTCCAGTTGTCCATTGTTTGTCGCTCCTAAATACGGACTAGGTTGAAATCTGCAGTTTTCAGTAATGTTGATGGCGGCACTGTATGTGAATGTACTTTTTACGGTGCTTTACTGTGCTCATAGGACCTTGCACTAGAAGCTTGTGTGTGGACATATGTTGTTATTTCTGATCAGTATAAAGAGGTCGTGATTATTGTTGCGACGTCTCATTGGTGGAACTGGTGGAGATACTGTGGGCAGCTATGGCAAATAAAGTAAAATATGATATGTAGTAAAAGAGCAAAATGTTAGAACTCTTGTATAGCTCAAAGTAAGGTGTAACAATACAGTAATCCCTCGAATATTGCAGCTTACACTTGCGCGGATTCACTACATCACATATTTTTTTCTGGGAAAAGAACGTTCGTAAAAATGTGAAAATCCACGCTGAAACTCACAAGCAGAAGCCACTCTTCCTGCCTTGCACTTGCCACTAGGAAAATGGCAGAAGACAGAAGAAGAATGTCCAAGTTACTCAACTGGAATAAAATAGCAGGCAGCTATCATTTTTATCTTAAAATAGAGCTTTCTGGGTGGCCGGGAACCCGCGTGAAGGTGGATTTTTATCAGAAATGCATGCCCCGTGTGACCTTACGCCGTGGCGCTTATTTGAAAATAAAACTTGCTCGGCGAATTGGACGACAGAGAGCACAAGCGAAGGGGCATGTTTTTTTTTTTTGAAATGAGAGCCCCGTGCAACATTACGGCGAAATGAATCGGCCTTGTCCGAAAGCAGAGCACTTTGGCCGGCGAGCATGGCGGGACGTCGAGGCGGAGCAACCTGGAAGTTGAGATTCAATTTAAGTCCGGGCAGTGGGCTGACGTCGTTGCACTTATCCGAAAATAGAGCTTCTTGGATGGCTAATTGACGGTTGGTCGGGGCGGAGCGGAGAACCAAATTGGAAGTTTGATTTATTGGCGGTCGGTGTGGTGGTGCATGCCGGTGGCGAGTGAGGTCTGCTCCGTGACCCGGTCCCAGCCGGAACAGGCAGCAGCATGTTTATTTTAAAGCGGATGCCTTCGCTGACATTTTTATTCAAAGACTAACTGAACGTGCGGGTCATCATCAGTATGTGTGGGAATGCTGCTGCCTGGCTTCATGATGAAGCCAGCTTTAATCAACAAGTTCAGCTGTCCTCATGGTTTAAAAAACAAGAACAAAGCCTATGTTTTGACAGATTCGGCGAGTACAGTAATCTCGTGAATATCGTGGACAATGGACCCATGGCCCCAAGAAGACAAAGGACTTGGACCAAGGGTAGGGAACCTATGGCTCGGGAGCCAAAGATGGCTCTTTTGATGGGTGCATATGGCTCTGAGGTAAAATATGGAAACCGGTGGTGAGAGAGCCGAGTCCCGAACGGACCAATAGGAACTGTGGCATTGATTTTTTCCCATTAGTCTTCTGCATGAAATGACTAAAAAAAAAGCGCATTTTGATGTATTTTGACTTTTAAATTGTGAGTATGGCTCTCAAGGAACAACATTTGAAAAAAAGGAATGTTTTTTTCTCTCTCTTTCAAAAAGGTTCCCGACCCCTGATTGGGTGAAAACTCCCATTTACCTGTATTTTTTTTTGGGAGCAAAGCAGAATTATTTTCACTGTGAGTACAGTATTTAAAGTAGTTAGATATTTAAATACATACATTATATTTAGATATTAATACATGACAGTCTCTAACCCTTGTAAAGGAACTGTTTTTTTAAATCAACTATTGATCCTGCAATTCTTAAATTACTTCCTTTACTCCTGCCTGTTACATGTTACTTTCCTTCACCTTGACACGGTTATAGCTGTAATATTTAATAAATATACACTTTTTGATTATTGTACTTGTGTGCTTGATTTTCTGTATAGGTGCGCATTTTTGTATTGTGGTAGTTATAATGGGGGTGATCCTACTTCGTGGTTTTTCGTTTATAGCGGCTATTTCTGGTCTACATTAATCGCGATATACTGTAGTAGTTTTTCCTCACATATCTACTCAAATAAAAGTAAAAATGGCAGGGTAAAACTACTTTTAGAAATACATTTTTCTCAAACAGTTACTCAAGTAAATGGAACCCATTTTAATTATGTACATTTCTTTGCCATCCTCAGATTGTTTATGCCCCTAATGGAATCTTCTCGGCAACCCAAGAGACCTATCTCAAAACAAGAGGCAAAAAGCATCCAAATTGGCTCAAAAGCTCCTGGTCACAAAGATGCCTATGCTAGGCTTCTGAGCCAGCACTGTGGCAGCACATTCACCAAGTATCTTGAGCAGTATGGCAGGAACTTGTCTCTTCCAAAGAATGATATTGGTCTTGCCACATTGGTGAAAGCTAACAGTGACAAGCTGACCATTAACCAAGGAAAAGGGGACTTAATCCCAAATCATCCCTCTGATTCTGGTGACTTTTCCTCTTCGTCGTTAAAAGACAAAGGCGATGAGAGCTCCCTGTCATTGTATATGGTGAAATTAGGGATTCAAAATACACAGAATGACAGTGAGTGTAAGCCAGGTGTGTCTGAAAAGGATAGAAATTCACAGAGAAGGGATACTGCCACTAGCCAAGATGGGGACATTGAGTCAGGAGAGGAACTAAATTCTTTAGACTTAAGGGATTCTCAGAAACACCAGCAACAACGGAAGAAAAATACTAAAGACTCAAGCAAGGAAATCTCCTCAAAGGATGGCAGCCAGTTTGTTGAAAATGTTCAAACCCATAAACCAGAAAAAGAGGACATAAAGAAGACAAACAAAATGAGTCTGCCCAAACAGCTGGACGAGCGGATGCCAAGAGATGCAGTTCCAACAATTTCAGGTGATGGTCAAATTTACAAGTCCCCTTATGATTTAAAGACGCCACTAAAGCTCACAGGTAGATTAAAAGTAAATTCTGATATTGTGACTCTCCTGATAGATGTATTAATTATTTTAATTTTGGTTGTTTTTACTATTTGCAGACAAGAATAAGAGCAAAGGAGTTAGCGGGTCAAGAAAACATGTTTTTGAACCCTACATGACCGTTGAAGACGTTTCTCATGGCCTTAAGAGAGGAGAACTTGTTCAGGTACCGTATTTTATACACTATGAGGCGCACCTTCAATGAATGACATTTTAAAACTTTTTATATACATAAGGCGCACCGCATTATAAGGTGCGACAGTAGAGGCTGGAGTTACGCTAATATGCATCCATTAGACGGTGTAGCGCTAAAGGCATCTGCAACAAAGCAGTCAGATAGGTCATTCAAACTTTATTAATAGATTCCAAATCA